>NC_084573.2:34480000-34542500 GCF_033978685.3 Nerophis lumbriciformis
CTAGAATTTCCGTTCCGCATTTTCCAGCACACCTTCAACACATTAATTGCGCACTGTTTAAACGTCCTCTGCGCATAGCAAATCTATGCCACGCACAAAATCAAATAAAAAAATAAGCGCATAACAATCTTCGACACACGGACACGACAGAGAAAACAGTTTTCGTCATCATTGTTCAAATATTATAACGTCTGTCGAGACGCTTATCTCCATTCGGTGCCACACGTCCACACCATCAAAATGCAGAGGCAAACATTTCCACATCAACACCGTATGAAAAAATTTGTGATTTTTTTTGTTGTGATTTCCTTCTCTGCATGAAAGTTTAAAAGTAGCATATATTAATGCAGTATGAAGAAGAATGTTTTAATGTAGACATGCAAGCCTTGAAAGAAAATGTTGAAAATCAAGACTACATTTCCTGCAAATGGGTGCATTTCTACCCAATATTTTAACTTTAGATTTATTCTCATATCAAACTCTTTTGGCTGTCTTTTTGACACTTACATCCGGCGCCCCCCTCCACACCCTGGATTGTAAATAATGTAAAAAATTCAATGTGATTATCTTGTGTGATGACTGTATTATGATGATAGTATATATCTGATAGTATATATCTGTATCATGAATCAATTTAAGTGGACCCCGACTTAAACAAGTGTAAAAACTTATTGGGGTGTTACCATTTAGTGGTCAATTGTACAGAATATGTACTTCACTGTGCAACCTACTAATAAAAGTCTCAATCAATCAATCAAAACACATAGAATCATCATACTGCTGTGATTATATGCATCAAGTGTTCATTCAAGGCTAAGGCAAAATATTGAGATATATATCGTGTATCGCAATATGGCCTTAAAATATCGCAATATTAAAAAAAGGCCATATCGCCCAGCCCTAGTTTCAATGATGCCATTTCTGTTTGTCATGTATACTTTTGTCTATTTTGTGTTTATCCTTGAATAAACAGGTCAGTTTCTTGTTACCAACCATTGTGTATTATTCAAACTCCCCTAATTCAGCTGGCTAGTTGTTATCAAGAGTACTAAAACCCTTTTCAACATGATTCTGACAACTAAGTAGGCTAAATAACTTTAAACTTTAATACATGCTCGGATAGGCCATTATCGGTCAGTATCGGTATCGGATCGGAAGTGCAAAAACAATATCGGTATCGGATCGGAAGTGCAAAAACCTGGATCGGGACATCCCTAAACGTAATATAAGATGTAATCATGCGTGATGACACCAATATTGTGAGACTTGAGCTCAGCTCGGAGCGCTCAACTAAAAACACCTGTATCTCAAATCAAAGTTTCCCCTTGAAATTAATTGAAATCAATTGAATTTCCCCTGTACCTCCAAAACAGCACTCTTTTAACATGTAATATGCATTTAAAAAAAACAAAACTTTTGCATTAAAAACATTTTTGTATAAAAAGGATACAATAGAATAAACTACCCTCCAAGGTTCTCATTGTATCCCATTGAGTTGAGTTTTTTCTTGCCCTGAGCCGAGGATGTCCTTGTGGCTTGTGGAGCCCTTTGAGACACTTGTGATTAAGGGCTATGTAAATACACTTTGATTGATACTAACAACTACAGTAGTTTTATGAATCATAATGTACAGCATTTACTTTGAAGAGCGGACTTTTTTGGTATCTCCTTTTAGTTGCTTCTCCGTCAAACACATCACCAGCAGCAGCAGCTTTTCCATATATTCATAAATAAATGTCTACCCTTTTGGTATAATTTGACATTATTGGCAGGCGGACTCATTCTACTTCAGTATGGCGCAGACGAGCAGTGATGCGCTCAAATTGCTTCGCCAAGTTGGAAACACGCAGCCGATTTATTTCTCGTCTCTTGTCTTCTCAACACTCACTTTCTTCCTTCCAATGGTTGGAAAACAAAGTTATGTCCATCTCTAGCTATATAATCTTAGGCCAATTTTTTTCATTGAAAAAAATGCGGAGGCACACCACCAGCAGAAATCATAAAAAAATTAAACTCAGCAGCCGATATTGACGATAAAAAGTCGTTGTTGCAATTGTTGGATATGACTTTAAACCATAACCAAGCATGCATCACTGTAGCTCTTGTCTCAAAGTAGGTGTACTGTCACCACCTGTCACATCACACCCTGACTTATTTTGAGTTTTACTTTGTGGACGCCTTCTTTGCTCAACACACTGTAAGTCTTTGCTGTCGTCCAGCATTCTGTTTTTGTTTACTTTGTAGCCAGTTCAGTTTTACTTTTGTTCCCTTAGCTTCAATGCAATTGTTGGATATGACTCTTGTGCTCTTATTTTGGTGGCTTTTTGTCTTTTTTCGGTATTTTCCTGTAGCAGATTCATGTCTTTCCCTCATCTACTTTGTTTTTAGCAATGAAGTATATTTCAGTTGTTTTTATCCTTCTTTGAGGGGACATTGTTGATTGTCATGTCATGTTCGAATGTACATTGTGGACGCAGTCTTCGCTCCACAGTAAGTCTTTGCTGTCGTCCAGCATTCTGTTTTTGTTTACTTTGTAGCCAGTTCAGTTTTAGTTTTGTTCCCTAAGCTCCAATGCCTTTTCTTAGGGGCACTCACTTTTTGTTTATTTTTGGTTTTAGCATTAGACACCTTTTCACCTGCATGCTGCCTCCCGCATATTGTGGTCATGACAAACCATGTTCCCGACATCTACAAAGCAATTAGCTACCTGCTGCCACCTACTGATATGGAAGAGTATTACATGGTTACTCTGCCGAGCTCTAGACAACAACAACACATCATTTCCAGACTATAATTACTTGTTTGCAAAAAATATTTTTACCCCAAATAGGTGAAATTAGATAATCTCCCACGGCACACCAGACTATCTCACGGCACACTAGTGTGCCGCGGCACAGTGGTTGAAAAACACTGAGTAAGAGCAGATGTTTTGGCGAATCTTACAGAGTTGGCCACGCCAGTCCTTCTGAAATAGGGACACGGTGCGATGCCAGGTGGAGATAAGGAAAGGCTGGTGTTATTTTTTTGTTAAACAAGTATGCAGAGGTGTACTTATAACAATTGTATAGACAAATAGTTAATTATAGTCACAATAGAGAGTGTGGGGCGCAAAATATTTTATTTTTCCTGGGGGGGGAGGGCGTAAGACATGGGTGTCAAACTCTGTTGGGCGGGGGCGGGGGGCGGGGTTTGGTGGTAGCGGGGGTGTATTTTGTAGCGTCCCGGAAGAGTTAGTGCTGCAAAGGATTCTGGGTATTTGTTCTGTTGTGTTTATGTTGTGTTACGTTGCGGATGTTCTCCCGAAATGTGTTTGTCATTCTTCTTTGGTGTGGGTTCACAGTGTGGCGTATATTTCTAACAGAGTTAAAGTTGTTTATACGGGCAAACTCAGTGTAACCTGTATCACTGTTGATCAAGTATGCCTTGCATTCCCGTGTGTGTTCATACAGAAGCCGCACATATCGGCACGTTGTTAGAATGGATGAAAAGCGGACGTGACGACAGCGCCTTTAAGGCAGGCCCCCAAGACTGTGGTCCGGGTGGACTACGAGATATAATGACTGATGAACACCTGCGTTCGATAATGAAGGTTGCCTCAGCTCAAAGCCTGAGCCCCGACATAAATGAACTAGCATCCAAGAAAAGATGTCAGGTATCTGGCTTGGGCACATCAGATTAGATCAGTGCGTTGCAAACTGAGCAGTTTAAAGTCCTGAATGGTTGGTTTATTCATTGTTATTTTATTTTCAAATTTATTAGCCTGTGGAAAAAGTTAATGTTGATATTTACCTCAGGAGGCTGCAAATAGAAAAGAGGCATTCAATTTTTATTTAAATTGTATTTGATATGCCATTGATATTTTTTAATTATTATTATTATTATTTGAAACTCGATTTTGTATGTCACTATAAAGTTATATAAGCCTTGCTTGTTCAATATTCAATGCAAAACTTGTTTGGGTCCCTAATAAAAGGTTAATTTGTTCAACCTTGGCCCGCGGCTTTGTTCAGTTTTACATTTTGGCCCACTCTGTATTCGAGTTTGACACCCCTGGCGTAAGAAAATAAATGAGAAGCACTGCGCTACGCTAACTTGTGGGGGGGATGCTTGTAACTCAAATTTTTGATTGCAATTTAAAGCATAACAATTAGCTTGAATTCAAAGTCTCCCTACTAACCCACCAGTGCCTCCATGGAAATGCCCCCCTCTACCTCAAAGAACTACTCACCCCCAAATCCTCCACACGACACCTTCGCTCCGAGAACAAAGCTACGAACAATGGTGAGACCGGGCTTTCTGCTCCGCCGCTCCCAGTCTGTGGAACGCTCTCCCTGACCACCTGAGGGCACCACAGACTGTGGATGCTTTAAAAAAAAAAAAAGGCTTAAAAACCCTTCTTTTTAAAAAAGCCTTTTTTTTTTTTTAGATTTATGCTTGCTAGTTCTAGCTATTAGGGTGTTCTAGTTTTTATTTTTTAATACACTGTAGCATTTTGAGGTTGTTTGCTCAATGTAAAGTGCTTTTACAAATAATATCCATCCATCCATCCATTTTCTACCGCTTGTCCCTTTTGGGGTCGCTGGAGCCTATCTCAGCTGCATTCGGGCCGTAGGCGGGGTACACCCTGGACAAGTCGCCACCTCATCACAGCAAATAACATCTATTATTATTATTATTAAATAAATAAATGATAAATGGGTTGTACTTGTATAGCGCTTTTCTACCTTCAAGGTACTCAAAGCGCTTTGACACTACTTCCACATTTACCCATTCACACACACATTCACACACTGATGGAGGGAGCTGCCATGCAAGGCGCTAACCAGCACCCATCAGGAGCAAGGGTGAAGTGTCTTGCTCAGGACACAACGGACATGACGAGGTTGGTACTAGGTGGGGATTGAACCAGGGACCCTCGGGTTGCGCACGGCCACTCTCCCACTGCACCACGCCGTCCCTAGCTGTGGGACGGCTCTTATCTCAAAACGCTCTTAAAAGGGGAACATTATCACAATTTCAGAAGGGTTAAAACCATTAAAAATCAGTTCCCAGTGGCTTATTTTATTTTTCAAAGTTTTTTTCCAAATTTTACCCATCACGAATTATCCCTAAAAAAAGCTTCAAAGTGCCTGATTTTAACCATCGTTATATACACCCGTCCATTTTCCTGTGACGTCACATAGTGAAGCCAACACAAACAAACATGGCGCATAGAACAGCAAGCTATAGCATAGAACATAGAACAGCAAGCTATAGCGACATTAGCTCGGATTCAGACTCGGATTCAGACTCGGATTCAGACTCGGATTTCAGCGGCTTAAGCGATTCAACAGATTACGCATGTATTGAAACGGATGGTTGTAGTGGGAGGCAGGTAGCGAAAACGAAATTGAAGAAGAAACTGAAGCTATTGAGCCATATCGGTTTGAACCGTATGCAAGCGAAACCGACGAAAACGACACGACAGCCAGCGACACGGGAGAAAGCGAGGACGAATTCGGCGATCGCCTTCTAACCAACGATTGGTATGTGTTTGTTTGGCATTAAAGGAAACTAACAACTATGAACTAGGTTTACAGCATATGAAATACATTTGGCAACAACATACACTTTGAGAGTGCAGACAGCCCAATTTTCATCAATTAATATATTCTGTAGACATACCCTCATCCGCTCTCTTTTCCTGAAAGCTGATCTGTCCAGTTTTGGAGTTGATGTCAGCAGGCCAGAAAAGCTAGGGTCGATAGCTCGCTCGTCTGCGGGACCAAACTGCCGCCATTGCTTGCCGTGCTACCGAGGTCCTTTGTCCCTGAATTGCTCACACACTCCGGCAGATTCAAAGGGGGTCTGGCGGCAGATTTCTTTGACTTTATCGTTGGAAATGCATCTGCTTTGAGTGTCGCAGGATATCCACACATTCTTGCCACCTCTGTCGTAGCATAGCTTTCGTCGGTAAAGTGTGCGGAACAAACGTCCAATTTCTTGCCACTTTGGCATCTTTGGGCCACTGGTGCAACTTGAATCCGTCCCTGTTCGTGTTGTTACACCCTCCGACAACACACCGACGAGGCATGATGTCTCCAAGGTACGGAAAACAGTCGAAAAAACAGAAAATAACAGAGCTGATTTGACTCGGTCCCGATGTGACGCCACGTTGTGACGTCATCGCTCCGAGAGCGAATAATAGAAAGGCGTTTAATTCGCCAAAATTCACCCATTTAGAGTTCGGAAATCGGTTAAAAAAATATATGGTCTTTTTTCTGCAACATCAGGGTATATATTGACGCTTACATAGGTCTGGTGATAATGTTCCGCTTTAAAGGTTAGTACTATTAGTGGACCAGCAGAATTGTTTTACTTTCTTTTTTATTCAAGAAAATGTTTTTAATTTATTTATCAAGAAACACACTGGTTACCCTTAAAAGCGTGGCGCAGTGGGAGAGTGGCCGTGCGCAACCCGAGGGTCCCTGGTTCAATCCCCACCTAGTACCAACCTCGTCATGTCCGTTGTGTCCTGAGCAAGACACTTCACCCTTGCTCCTGATGGGTGCTGGTTAGCGCCTTGCATGGCAGCTCCCTCCATCAGTGTGTGAATGTGTGTGTGAATGGGTAAATGTGGAAGTAGTGTCAAAGCGCTTTGAGTACCTTGAAGGTAGAAAAGCGCTATACAAGTACAACCCATTTATCATTTATTTATAATATTTATCCAGTTAACATGGGAAAAAGCATCATATGAATTACAAATGTATTCTCGTTAGAGATGTCCTAATAATGTGTTTACCAAGAAAACTTCTTAGTTTGTACCGAGGTCCTTTGTCCCTGAATTGCTCACACACTCCGGCAGATTCAATGGGGGTCTGGCGGCAGATTTCTTTGACTTTATCGTTGGAAATGCATCTGCTTTGAGTGTCGCAGGATATCCACACATTCTTGCCATCTCTGTCGTAGCATAGCTTTCGTCGGTAAAGTGTGCGGAACAAACGTCCAATTTCTTGCCACTTTGGCATCTTTGGGCCACTGGTGCAACTTGAATCCGTCCCTGTTCGTGTTGTTACACCCTCCGACAACACACCGACGAGGCATGATGTCTCCAAGGTACGGAAAACAGTCGAAAAAACGGAAAATAACAGAGCTGATTTGACTCGGTGCTTGAGAAAATGGCGGATTGCTTCCCTATGTGACGTCACAACGTCCGAGAGCGAATATTAGAAAGGCGTTTAATTCGCCAAAATTCACCCATTTAGAGTTCGGAAATCGGTTTAAAAAAAATATGGTCTTATTTCTGCAACATCAAGGTATATATTGACGCTTACATAGGTCTGGTGATAATGTTCCCCTTTAAGTTAAGGTACTATAGTACTGGAAAAACAACATAGGGGGGGTGGGGGGGGGGGGGGGGGGGGGTTACCCACATATGCGGTCCTCTCCAAGGTTTCTCATAGTCATTCACATCGACATCCCACTGGGGTGAGTTTTTCCTTGCCCTTATGTGGGATCTGTACCGCGGATGTCGTTGTGGCTTGTGCAGCCCTTTGAGACACTTGTGATTTAGGGCTATATAAATAAACATTGATTGATTGATTTTAAGTGTCAATATTGTTCTGCAAAAGTTCACTCTCTACCAGGTGTCTCGAATTTTGAGTAGTTTTCTGTGTTTAAAATGTTATTGTACGTTTGGGATTTTTTTGCTACACTTGCACTTTTGTCTCATCTCTGATGCGGCAATATAGCAGGATTTTTATCCGAATGCAGCTAACAAACTATTCGTAAAAAACTGTTCTCTTGGGTTAAATTGTAGCCGATGTCTTAACGCAATACTCAAGAGATGGATTCATACTCACGCTCCAGCATCTTCTCGCGTTCCTTCAGAGCCTTTTCTCGCTCCTTTAGCGCTTGCTCTCTAAGCTGGAGCTCCGCTGCTGCTTTGACGGACAGCGGGGACGCTTCTGCCGCCTTTTCGGGAGGACAGTCAGAGTCCGACGACTTCTTCCGCTGGTGCTCCTGCTTCCTGTGCTCTTCACTGACCGCTTCTGCCAGCAGGCTGCTCTCAAGGATGGCCTCCACAGACGGCCTCAGATAGTCCTGGAGGTAACAACAACAACAACAACGCACAGTGATACAAGCATTTCGCCCTGGGTTGGTTAAGGGGCAAGTGCACCGTTTTGGGATTTTGGCTTATCATTCACAATCCTTATGTGAGACAAGCACACATATGCTTTCCTCATTTTTATGCATTCTAACTCGTAAATAAACATTAGCAAAAGTCAGCTAACAATGGGTGTTAGAATAATTACCGTATTTTTCGGACTATAATTCGCAGTTTTTTTTCATAGTTTGGCCGGGGGTGCGACTTATACTCAGGAGCGACTTATGTGTGAAATTATTAACACATTAGCGTAAAATATCAAATAATATTATTTAGCTCATTCACGTAAGAGACTAGACCAGGGGTCGGCAACCTTTACCAGTCAAAGAGCCATTTTGACCAGTTTCACAAATTAAAGAAAACAATGGGAGCCACAAAAATCTTTTGAAATTTAAAATGAAATAACACTGCATAAAAATATATTTTTTTGCTTTGTGCTATTTATAAGCCAAGGGTCTCAGACACGCGGCCCACACCTTAATATGAAAATTGAATGTTAGCGCGGCCCGCAAGTTTTATATGAATGGCGCTCGACAGCATCATACTTGTCAACCCCCCTGATTTTTCTGGCGGACTACGAATTTCAAGGCAACTGTTCTCTCGAACGTGCCGTGATGATACCGCCACTGACGGTGGCGGTATAAAAAACTTTAACACTTTTACTAATAATGCGCCACACTGTGAACCCACACCAAACAAGAATGACAAACACATTTCGGGAGAACATCTGCACCGTAACACAACATAAACACAACAGAACAAATACCCAGAATCCTTTGCAGCTCTAACTCTTCCGGGCTACATTATACACCCCCGCTACCAAACCCCGCCCACCTAAACTGACGCACGGGGGTTGGGGGGGTGATGTGTGAGTGAGCAGGGGTGTATATTGTAGCCCGAAAGAGTCAGGGCAGCATGGGATTCTGGGTATTTGCTCTGTTGTGTTAAGGTGCAGATGTTCTCCCGAAATGTGTTTGTCATTCTTGTTTGGTTTTGGTTCAAAGTGTGGCGCATTATTAGTAAGAGTGTTAAAGTAGTTTTATATGGCCACCGTCAGTGTAACCTGCGTGGTTGTTGACCAAGTATGCCTTGCTGTCACTTACGTGTGCAAGCAGAAGATTCTTATAACAAAAGACTAAGCTGGCACGCTGTTAATACAGATTGTAGAGGGTGCTAAATGCTGTACTATCATGGCACGCCCTTATTATTATTGTAAGGGTGAAAATCGGGGAATATCAATCCCGGGAATTTCCTGCGAGAGGCACTGAAATCCGGAAATCTCCAGGGAAAATCGGGGGTGTTCAAAGAGCCGCATGCGGCTCCGGAGCCACGGGTTGCCGACCCCTGGACTAGACGTATAAGATTTCATGGGATTTAGCGATTAGGAGTGACAGATTGTTTGGTAAACGTATAGCATGTTCTATATGTTATAGTTATTTGAATGACTCTTACCATAATATGTTACGTTAACATACCAGTTGGTTATTTATGCCTCATATAACGTACACTTATTCAGTCTGTTGTTCACTATTCTTTATTTATTTTAAATTGCCTTTCAAATGTCTATTCTTGGTGTTGGCTTTTATCAAATAAATTCCCCCAAAAAATGCAACTTATACTCCAGAGCGACTTATGTTTTTTTCCTTCTTTATTATGCATTTTCGGCCGGTGCGACTTATACTCCGAAAAATACGGTAGTTATTATCAATTGTGCTGAAGTTGTACTTTTCTATCTGTGCAAAGGCACAACTTGTAATCTTTAGAGATAAATGCTTTAAAATGTAATATAGGAAATTATCGGCATCGTTTTTTATTATCGGTATCGTTTTTTTAATTTATTTTATTAAATCAACATAAAAAACACAACATACACTTAAAATTAGTGCACCAACCCAAAAAACCTCCGTTCCCTTATTCAATTGAATATGGGTTGAAAACAGTGACGTGCAGTCACTAGAGGCAGGTGAGGCGGGGCCTCACCTGCCATCATGGAAAGAAAGAAAATGGAAAAAGAAAAAAAAATTATTAAATTGTTATATGTATCCAGTGATTATACTATAAAGTTATTTTCCATTTAACTTCACCAGTTTTAGATTATTTTTATTCAAAATCGCTGAATTTTCATATTTGCCGTTCAAATACTGAGAAGAGACGGTGCGGTGAACAGCAGCCAGTTGAGGCACGTCACTCAGTGCCTCAACATGGACGGACTCGGCTAACTGCTGGCCTGCTGTGCAGTGAGACTGTATTGCTATATGAATTATATTATACATTTCCATAGTTTAGTTAGCTGAGGTATATAATGTACAGTGTATTTTGTCAACAACTGTATGTGTGTAACGTATTTCTTGTGCTGAGCGATCATAAAACGGCTGCAAAAGACGCACTGGCTGAGGCTCCAGTAGCCCCGCCTCCTGCTCCCCCGCCGTAGAATTGTTATATCAACTAAAGCCCACACTTAAACTTTCCACGTGCAAGATTGAATCTATTTAAAAAAGTTATTTCATAAGAAGCCAAAAAGTGCAAAAACAATAATGTTCGTGTTGGAGGAGTTGTGAATGACTGCAGGGCCACAACATTAGGTACACCTGCAGACTGCAGGTGTATCTAATTCACAACTCCTCCAACACGAACATTATTGTTTTTGCACTTTTTGGCTTCTCATTAAATAACTTTTGTAACCTATTTGTATGGGCTTTCCTATTTGTGATGTTAAGTTCCTGTTATGCGCTGTTATACAGTATATGCCTCGAGCTCTTATTTTGAAGGCGCTAAGAGCGGAAGTGATGTCAAAGAGTGGAGCGGAGGTTTTTGAAAGAAGGTAAAGAAAGTGGTCCTCGTGTAAACTGGAGCCTCCGTGTTTGTTATTTTGTAGTATCATTCAGTATAGGCGACATTTATAAACCCTCGGTTACACTTTTTTAAATAGATTCAATCTTGCACGTGGAAAGTTTAAGTGAGGGCTTTAGTTGCGGCATGGACTTAATTTCTAAGTAAAGGTAAGACCATAACGTTTTTTTTTTATTAAATGTGCTTTTTTGTGTGCTACAGTTTGTATGTGTAAAGTTAAAGTTAAGTTAAAGTACCAATGATTGTCACACACACACTAGGTGTAATGAAATTTGTCCTCTGCATTTGACCCATCCCCTTGATCACCCCCTGGGAGGTGAGGGGAGCAGTGGGCAGCAGCGGCGCCGCGCCCGGGAATAATTTTTGGTGATTTAACCCCCAATTCCAAGCCTTGATGCTGAGTGCCAAGCAGGGAAGAATGCTGGTATGAGCTTTTAAACATAACCCGTTAACTGCTGCCAATCAAATGGTGAATAAGATACTCTTTAGGGTTCATATGTTTGTAAATCTGACTGTGATGAAGTCAGTGCCTCACCAGCCATCAACCTCACCGCACTGGTTGAAAAGGATTTGCAAATCATTGTATTCCGTTTATATTTACATCTAACACAATTTCCCAACTCATATGGAAACGGGGTTTGTACAAGATTGTGAATGATAGGCAAAATTACAAAAAAAAAAAAGTGCAGCAAAAACTACAATTTCAAACCTTCAAGTTGAGCATTTTCTTGAGCAGGGTGTTTAATTCTTCGGAATATCGAAACGGGATTCTGCAAAATTTCCCCACTCGGATTTTCACTGCAAGCTCCTTTTGGTTGTAGGCTGTAAACGGCGGCCTGTAGAGCAGACAACATTACACACCATCCTGTTATTATTATTATTATACATTACAGGAGGTAAGAACTTACGATAGTGCACACAGCTCATACAGCAAACAGCCCAGAGACCAAATGTCGGACTTTTCGTTGTACGACATCTGGTTCATTTGCTCCTGAAAGACAGACACACCGGGGAGTAAACAACCCGCAGGGAATCATTAGCGCTCGCCAAATGCCTGACAAAACTGACAGGAGACATGTAGTAGGGCGTCCCGACAAACGTCTTCGCAAAGCTGGTGTCGTGGTTGAGGATCCGGGCAAGGCCGAAGTCGCCCAGTTTCACGTTCTGCTTCATGTCCAGGAAGATGTTGGCCGGTTTCAAGTCCCGGTGGAGGACGGTGGGTCTGTTGTCACTCCGCCTGTGGCACTCCTTCAGCGCCAGCATCAGCTGAGCCATGACCCGCAGGATGAACCTCTCCTCCAAATAACGTCTGCGCCAACAAAAAAGTTATATAAGAAGATGCTGTAGCGCAGTGTTTTTGGGTGTGCCGTGGGAGATTATCTAATTTCACCTATTTGGGTGAAAAATATTTTTTGCAAACCAGTAATTATAGTCTGCAAATGATGTGTTGTTGTTGAGTGTCGGTGCTGTCTAGAGCTCGGCAGAGTGTAATACTCTTCCATATCAGTAGGTGGCAGCAGGTAGCTAATTGCTTTGTAGATGTCGGAAACAGCGGGAGGCAGTGTGCAGGTAAAAAGGTGTCTAATGCTGAAACCAAAAATAAACAAAAGGTGAGTGCCCCTAAGAAAAGGCATTGAAGCTTAGGGAAGGCTATGCAGAACGAAACTGAAACTGAACTGGCTGCAAAGTAAACAAAAACAGAATGCTGGACGACAGCAAAGACTTACTGTGGAGCAAAGACGGCGTCCTCAAAGTACATCCGAACATGACATGACAATCAACAATGTCCCCACAAAGAAGGATAAAAACAACTAAAATCTTCTTGATTGCTAAAACAAAGTAGATGCGGGAAATATCGCTCAAAAGGAAAACATTAAACTGCTACAGGAAAATACCAAAAAAAGAGAGAAAGCCATTAAAATAGGAGCGCAAGACAAGAACTAGTGAGATACAGTCTGGTGTGCCGTGGGAGATTATGTAATTTCACCTAATTGGGTTAAAAATTGGTACATTTTAAGTCTACTTTATACTTCTTTTTGTACCATTGTGTGCACGATCCTTTCCATCCTTTGTAACTGAGCTATTGTGTGGAAAATTTTCCCTTGTGGATCATTAAAGTTTGTCTAAATCTAAGCCTGAAAATCTTTTTTGCAAACCAGTAATTATAATCCGTAAATAATGTGCCGTTGTTGAGTGTCTGTGCTGACTAGAGCTCGGCAGACTAACCGTGTTATACCCTTCCATATCAGTAGGTGGCAGCAGGTCTGTAGATGTCAAGAACATGGTTTGTCACTTTCACAATATGCAACCGACAGCGGGAGGCAGTGTGCAGGTAAAAAGGTATCTCATTTTTAAACCAAAAATAAACAAACAGGTGAATGCCCCTAAGAAAAGGCATCAAAGCTTCGGGAAGGCTATGCAGAACGAAACTAAAACTGAACTGGCTACAAAGTAAACAAAGACAGAATGCTGGACGACAGCAAAGACTTACAGCGTGTGGAGCAGAGACGCCGTCCACATCAGTACATGACAATCAACAATGTCCCCACAAAGAAGGATCGCGTCGGCACAACTAAAACAGTCTTAATTGCGAAAACAAAGCAGGTGCGTGGAATAGCACTCAAAGGAAGGCATGAAGCTGCGGCAGGGAAACACCAACAAAACAGGAAGGGCCACCAAAATAACAGGAACTGAAGCGCTACACACTGGAAAACAACAACAAACTCAAAATAAGGCACGACAACCTGGTGGAGTTTCATTTTTTAACCTTGTCTGCTGGTGGTGTGCCTCCGTATTTTTTTTAAATTAAAATAATGTGCCTTGACTCAAAAAAGGTTGAAAAACACTGCTGTAGAGCTAGGGCATCAAACTTATTTTCATCGTGGGCCACATCGCAAATACCAAAGATAATGATACATGATAATATTACACAGTTTACTTTTTTTTTTTAATTATTATTATTATCGTTGTTTACCAACAAACTAATGGAAAACCTGTTTTGGAATCAAAAGTCAAAGTGACAACTTAATTTCAGCTAGTGTAGAATTTTCATTAAAAAAAGTTAAAGTACTAGAGATGCGCGGATAGGCAAATATTTCATCCGCAACCGCATCAGAAAGTCGTCAACCATCCGCAATCCACCCGATCTAACATTTGATCAGAACTGCATCCGCCCGCCATCCGCCCGGTATATCTAATATAGACGATGCAAGGCATTAGTGAGGCACCTGCCAACTACTCCGGTTTTCCCGTAATTCGTACGGTTTTCATCAACCTATTCCGGGTTACGGGTGCAGTGATAAAAAATACGTTTTTTCTTTAATTTAAAAAAAAAAGGGTGAAAACTACGCGAATTGCACCTTGTGCAGACAAGATTTTTCGATCGGACACGGAGGAATTAGCGATGTAAAAGACCACTTTGGGACAAAAAAACACAAGTCTAATGCCGTTGCTAGCGATACAAGTGGAAAACTTTCAACGTTTTTCGTCGCCCAAACAGATTCTTTGGATGTGATAAATGCCGAAGTTTTATTTACGGAGGCAATAATTGAGCATGGACTTCCAATCGCACTGGCTGATCACATGGGACAGTTACATGTTTGTAATGCAACCTTTAAAAATCATTACGCGGTGATCGCGGTCCCAAAAATAAACTTTTCTTGCATGATAATGTCCAGAAAAATTCGCTTTATATTACTATAGAGTCCTTTTAACGAATGAGTTTGATGGTTTATCACAAACCTTAAATGAAAGAAGTCCTTTCTTCTCCTGCACCTGCATGCACTTTGGCCTTGCTTCCTGTGTGGTGCGCAATCCTGTCGGCTGTATTTCACAGCACGACATACTGTTAAAAGTGTTTATACTATTTATGCTTTCAAGTCCAAGTTGAAGAAATCTTGTTAAATGTTGACAGCATAACTACCAAAATACAGAAGTATGTCCTTAATATTTTTGCAGTGCTATTTCTGTTGAAAAGTTCAAATGATTACATTAGAGATGTGATGTGCCACTTTTCAAAGTGTCTGATGGCTTAAATTAATTTTCATTAATTTTTCATATTTTGAATTCTTTTGAAAGGCTTACAAAAAAACTACATTTGAATTGTAATTCCATGCTATTGACAGGACTATTAATTTTAATGAAGTTAGCTTACCATGTTTACAGTATGATAATTGTGATAGAAATGTGAATTTCGGGGGGTGGCGGGCAGGTAAGCTGCTTACCTGCTGCGCGTGACGCCGGCCGCGGCGAAGGCGGACGAGGCGGGGTGTCGGTGCGGTGGGCGCGGTAGTGACCCTGGACATGCGTCGGGCCCTTCTCGCGGATCGCCTCAGCTACGGCTCCCGGTGGGGCCCTCTCGGGGGAAGGGGCCTCGGTCCCGGACACCGGCGAGGCGTCCCTTCTCCGCTCCGTAAAAGTGTCCATCTCTTTTCTTTTTTTTTCTTCTGTTGTGGCATATGCAGCAGGTGCCTGCTCGTTTTTCGTATGTGGGTAACAACATTTAACTATGTGTATATATTTCCGAATTGGTTTAACTGCCACCCGCAAAAAAAAAAAAAAAAAAAAAATATATATATATATATATATATATATATATAATTGATCCGCCCGACCCGATCCGCACGCGGATAAAATCTTATTTTTTTAAATTTCATCCGCCCGATCCGATCTATAAAGTACCAATGATTGTCACACACACACTAGGTGTGGTAAAATTTGTCCTCTGCATTTGACCCATCCCTTTGATCACCCCCTGGGAGGTGAGGGGAGCAGTGAGCAGCAGCGGTGGTCACGCCCGGGAATCATTTTTGGTGATTTAACCCCCAATACCAACCCTTGATGCTGAGTGCCAAGCAGGGAGGTCATGTACAAAACTCCCCCTGCTGAGTTGGAGATGTAATCAACCTATAAAAAGAAGAATACGGCGGTCACCTGTCCCTGACGCACTGGGCGATGAGGCTGGCCAGGTCTCCACCCTGGCAGTACTCCATGACGATGTAGAGGGTGTAGTTGGAGCGGTCAATGATGCGGTCGTAGTATCTCACAATGTTGGGATGCTTCAGCTCCCGAAGGAGGTTGACCTCTGACACCAGCATCTGCTTCTCACTTTCAGCCATTGCGCCATAGTCCAACTCCTTCCAAACCAGCACCTTTTTTTTTTTTTTTTTTTTTTTTTTTAAACACAATACCAACATTTTTCTTTAAGACATCAGGCAAAGACAGGAAGCGATATATTAATAGTGTTTGTAAACTTAAAAAAATAAAAAATAAAAATAAAAAAATAAAGCAAACGCTGACTTCCGGCATCACGTGATCATATCATGCCACTCTAATTCGACCACTCCGTATATTAGTTTTCAGTATTAGCCAAGTACTATATTTTTTAATTATTACTATTTATTTATAAATACACTAAAACAATAATTAAACAACATAAACTGCTAAACAAACCGGCTATGTTACGTGCGTTGTACCCGGAAGTAGCATCAATGTGCGTTTATCAAGCTAGCGATAGCAACACTGTCCAATGTTTGAGATAAAGTGATAAAGTAAACAATAGTTACTCACTTTCCCGTCAGATTTCCGTCTTATTTTCTGGCATTTTCCGTAAGAACCAGAACCTATAGTGTGCAGCACCTCGTAATCACACACTCGCGACGGCATCTTGTTAGCAACACAAATAAACTGCTGCTAACGACGAAAACTCGCAGTTTCCCCTCTCTTACATTAATAATGTTGCCATTATTAATGATGTTGGATAAATAAGTCAAAAAGTCCACTCTGCGTGTCCTTTCCTTGTGTTTTTTTTGCCGCAGCGGTTCAAACAGTATCAGACTGTGCAGGTTTAAATTAGTGGGCAAAATAAATCTCTCGACTGTGATTGGTCGGCGCCGAATGCATGACGCGTTCTGATTGGTCGGCGCAGAATACATGACGCGTTCTGATTGGTCAGGGAGAGTTTACAACTGAGCACCGGGAAACCGCGAGAGTAGAGCGGTAAGTACGGTATGTCACTCATCCATCCATTTTATACAGCTTGTCCCTTTTGGGGTCACTCATGTATATAGATAAAAAAAACAAAAAAAAAAAAACAGTACAATACATGTCTTGCATTTCATAATATTAGCATTAGTAGCGTTTATGGTGGCTGTAATAAAAGTATATTTATTACAAACCCCGTTTCCATATGAGTTGGGAAATTGTGTTAGATGTAAATATAAACGGAATACAATGATTTGCAAATCATTTTCAACCCATATTCAATTGAATGCACTACAAAGACAAGAGATTTGATGTTCAAACTCATAAACTTTTTTTTTTTTTTTTTGCAAATAATAATTAACTTAGAATTTCATGGCTGCAACACATGCCAAAGTAGTTGGGAAAGGGCATGTTCACCACTGTGTTACATGGCCTTTCCTTTTAACAACACTCAGTAAACGTTTGGGAACTGAGGAGACACATTTTTGAAGCTTCTCAGGTGGAATTCTTTCCCATTCTTGCTTGATGTACAGCTTAAGTTGTTCAACAGTCCGGGGGTCTCCGTTGTGCTATTTTAGGCTTTATAATGCGCCACACATTTTCAATGGGAGACAGGTCTGGACTACAGGCAGGCCAGTCTAGTACCCGCACTCTTATACTATGAAGCCACGTTGATGTAACACGTGGCTTGGCATTGTCTTGCTGAAATAAGCAGGGGCGTCCATGGTAACGTTGCTTGGATGGCAACATATGTTGCTCCAAAACCTGTATGTACCTTTCAGCATTAATGGCGCCTTCACAGATGTGTAAGTTACCCATGTCTTGGGCACTAATACACCCCCATACCATCACACATGCTGGCTTTTCAACTTTGCGCCTAGAACAATCCGGATGGTTCTTTTCCTCTTTGGTCCGGAGGACACGACGTCCACAGTTTCCAAAAACAATTTGAAATGTGGACTCGTCAGACCACAGAACACTTTTCCACTTTGTATCAGTCCATCTTAGATGAGCTCAGGCCCAGCGAAGCCGACGGCGTTTCTGGGTGTTGTTGATAAACGGTTTTCGCCTTGCATAGGAGAGTTTTAACTTGCACTTACAGATGTAGCAACCAACTGTAGTTACTGACAGCGGGTTTCTGAAGTGTTCCTGAGCCCATGTGGTGATATCCTTTACACACTGATGTCGCTTGTTGATGCAGTACAGCCTGAGGGATCGAAGGTCACGGGCTTAGCTGCTTACGTGCAGTGATTTCTCCAGATTCTCTGAACCCTTTGATGATATTACGGACTGTAGATGGTGAAATCCCTAAATTCCTTGCAATAGCTGGTTGAGAAAGGTTTTTCTTAAACTGTTCAACAATTTGCTCACGCATTTGTTGACAAAGTGGTGACCCTCGCCCCATCCTTGTTTGTGAATGACTGAGCATTTCATGGAATCTACTTTTATACCCAATCATGGCACCCACCTGTTCCCAATTTCACCTGTAATAAGTGTTTGATGAGCATTCCTCAACTTTATCAGTATTTATTGCCACCTTTCCCAACTTCTTTGTTACGTGTTGCTGGCATCAAAGTCTAAAGTTAATGATTATTTGCAAAAGTTTATCAGTTTGAACATCAATTATGTTGTCTTTGTAGCATATTCAACTGAATATGGGTTGAAAAGGATTTGCAAATCATTGTATTCCGTTTATATTTACATCTAACACAATTTCCCAACTCATATGGAAACGGGGTTTGTATATGAAAAGTCCACAGCAATTGCTCGTTTCTGGTATTTGTGTTGCACAAAAAAAATAGAACACTTCACAGATTATGTTGCAAGGATAAAATGCACTTTATGTTGCATACAAACTTGTAAAAACATGCAATATTTTTCTTTCACCAGGATAACAGAAGCCATAAAACAGTCAATTGAATGCAAAAAAAAAAAAATACACAAGTTAACTTTCAAAATGTACGTGCAGTTTTTGTGCACGTTCACCATTGACTTGCCTCGTCCAAGGATAAATATAGTTAAAGATGTGAATGGTTAATAAAGTCAGAAAAGAATGAGAACACCAATTCCCTTGTTAGTTGGATTCTAGGCAAAGTCAAAACAATCAGAAGTGTATTTGTCATGCATCATTCAAAACAGTGACCAACATTAACATTCAAAAGTGTTCAGTATTTCCCTCTAAGGACGCGAGAGGTGGGAACTGGAGGCGGGGAATGCTGCCGTGACCTTAAGATCCGAGAGTAAGGGGTTAGGTTGACATCGGCGGCGTGACGCGTGTTGTATTTCCGTGTCGGCGTGCAAGTGGGAAACAAAGCCTGATAAAAAGGCCTCTTTGTCGGAGGCTTGTTCTCGGAGTCTCCGGCTCCGGCGGCGCCGCAGCCCCGCCTCTTGCAGGACCCCGGCGTGGCAAAGCCCAAGCGGGGAACCTGCGGATGCTGGTCGGCCTGCGTCGGCACCTCGGCTTTACGCCTCAGGTCGGCCTTGACGAGCGTTAGGTCGTTCTGGAGCTCCACCAGGATCTGGTCCTAAAGAGGAAGTGAGTCAACAGGGTTAGACGAGTTAAAGTGAAGGCGGAGTCACCCAGGGAAGTGAAAAAGACAGCAAACCCTCCACATGCTATTGCACCATACGATGCAGACGTTAGGATAAAAAACAAACACATTAGTCTCAAAGCTGTTTCTGCGTGTCAAAATGTTAGTGAAAATGAGAGGGAGAGAAAAAATACAAATCGTTAAAGGATTGCATTTCATTAATTAAATTATTTTAACATTGATAACCACAATTATGCCTTCATGACATACAGAAACTATTTGCAATTTCTAACAGGACAAAAAAGTATTGAGTAGCAGGTTTCCTCCATGTTACTCACAGCCCCCCCGCGTGTGCATGCTTGAATGGTATCTTGGGATTTACTTAAAGGGGAACATTATCACAATTTCAGAAGGGTTAAAACCATTAAAAATCAGTTCCCAGTGGCTTATTTTATTTTTCGAAGTTTTTAAAAAATTTTTTACCCATCACGCAATATCCCTAAAAAAAGCTTCAAAGTGCCTGATTTTAACCATCGTTATATACACTCGTTCATTTTCCTGTGACGTCACATAGTGATGCCAACACAAACAAACATGGCGCATAGAACAGCAAGGTATAGCGACATTAGCTCGGATTCAGACTCGGATTTCAGCGGCTTAAGCGATTCAACAGATTACGCATGTATTGAAACGGATGGTTGTAGTGTGGAGGCAGGTAGCGAAAACCAAATTGAAGAAGTAACTGAAGCTTTTGAGCCATATCGGTTTGAACCGTATGCAAGCGAAACCGACGAAAACGACACGACAGCCAGCGACACGGGAGAAAGCGAGGACGAATTCGGCGATCGCCTTCTAACCAACGATTGGTATGTGTTTGTTTGGCATTAAAGGAAACTAACAACTATGAACTAGGTTTACAGCATATGAAATACATTTGGCAACAACATGCACTTTGAGAGTGCAGACAGCCCAATTTTCATCAATTAATATATTCTGTAGACATACCCTCATCCGCGCTCTTTTCCTGAAAGCTGATCTGTCCAGTTTTGGAGTTGATGTCAGCAGGCCAGGGAAGCTAGGGTCGATATTCTTCTCTTGATCATCTTCGGTGGCATAAGGGACGATGTGAGCCAAGACATCCAGGGGGTTTAGCTCGCTCGTCTGCGGGAACAAACTGCCGCCATTGCTTGCCATGCTACAGAGGTCCTTTGTCCCTGAATTGCTCACACATTCCGGCAGATTCAATGGGGGTCTGGCGGCAGATTTCTTTGACTTTATGGTTGGAAATGCATCTGCTTTGAGTGTCGCAGGATATCCACACATTCTTGCCATCTCTGTCGTAGCATAGCTTTCGTCGGTAAAGTGTGCGGAACAAATTTCGTCCAATTTCTTGCCACTTTGGCATCTTTGGGCCACTGGTGCAACTTGAATCCGTCCCTGTTGTTACACCCTCCGACAACACACCGACGAGGCATGATGTCTCCAAGGTACGGAAAACAGTCAAAAAACGGAAAATAACAGAGCTGATTTGACTCGGTGTTTGAGAAAATGGCGGATTGCTTCCCGATGAGACGTCATCGCTCCGAGAGCGAATAATAGAAAGGCGTTTAATTCGCCAAAATTCACCCATTTAGAGTTCGGAAATCGGTTAAAAAAATATATGGTCTTTTTTTTCTGCAACATCAAGGTATATATTGACGCTTACATAGGTCTGGTGATAATGTTCCCCTTTAAAAGGTTTCGTCTGTCAATCGTCACATGTACCTTTTAATCAAAATGATTCAAGGGAACTGACGGCACTTATGCCCTCTAAATAAACATTACATTCTTAATTGAGTTGATCAGAAGTCATTTTTTAAATATCTCTGCCGTAAAAATGCATGTCCTCTGAATATATGCCTTATAATAGCCACAAACTGGAGGATACGTTTTTAAATCAGGATACAATTTTAAAAAAAAAAAAGAAAAAGAAAAAATAGTTTAAGTTTTATGGAATAATAAATGAACCTCATATTAGGAATGCAAATGATTAGGGATGTCCGATAATATCGGGCTGCCGAAATTATCGGCCGATAAATGCTTTAATATGTAATATTGGTTATTATCGGTATCAAAATTATCGGTATCGGTTTCAAAAAGTAAAATGCATGACTTTTTAAAACGCCGCTGTGTACATGGACGTAGGGAGAAGTACAGAGCGCCAATAAGCCTTTGCGTGACAGCCCAGTCACATAATATCTACGGCTTTTCACACACACAAGTGAATGCAAGGCATACTTGGTCAACAGCCATACAGGTCACCCTGAGGGTGGCCGCATAAACAACTTTAACACTGTTACAAATATGCGCCACACTGTGAACCCACACCAAACAAGAATGACAAACACATTTCGGGAGAACATCCACACCGTAACACAATAGAACAAATACCCAGAACCCCTTGCAGCACTAACTCTTCCGGGACGCTACAATATACACCCACCGCTACCCCCTCACCTCGACTTCCTCATGCTCTCTCAGGGAGAGCATGTCCCAAATTCCAAGCTGCTGTTTTGAGGCATGTTAAAAAAAAATAATGCACTTTGTGACTTCAATAATAAATATGGCAGTGTCATGTTGGCTTTTTTCTCTCCATAACTTGAGTTGATTTATTTTGGAAAACCTTGTCACATTGTTTAATGCATCACAACAAAATGAGGCATAATAATGTGTTAATTCCACGACTGTATATATATCAGTATCGGTTGATATCGGGATTGGTAATTAAGAGTTGGACAATATCAGAATATCGGCAAAAAAGCCATTATCTCTACAAATGATGCATATGTTAAAAAATGGATGATTGATTGAAACATTTTGAAAAAAAGACATGTCATGGAATGATATTTTGGAAAAAATGCAGATAAGCTTCTTAGTTGCATTAAAAATAGGCTGAGTCAGTTTAACATCTTGAATAGATTGTATTTTACACCCTCACAGTTGTTTAAAATTGGTACTTTTGATATCAAGTAAAGTATGAAGTGTCAGGCAGCTGAATAATAATAATAATAATAACTGAGATTTATATAGCGCTTTTCTAAGTACCCAAAGTCGCTTTACATGTAGAACCCATCATTCATTCACACCTGGTGGTGGTAAGCTACTTTCATAGCCACAGCTGCCCTGGGGTAGACTGACGGAAGCGTGGCTGCAATTTGCGCCGACGGCCCCTCCGACCACCACCTATCATTCATCATTCAATTCACCGGTGTGAGTGGCACCGTGGGCAAAGGGTGAAGTGTCCCGCCCAAGGACACAACGGCAGCGATTTTTTTTGGATGGTAAGAGGCGGGGAGCGAACCTGCAACCCTCAGGTTTCTGGCACGGTTGCTCTACCCACTGCGCCATGCCGCCCCAGCTGAAGGAACTCTTACTCATTTACTGTGGGAATGTCAGGGAATAAGAGCTGTGGTCTGTTGTGAGATTTGCCTTGGCAACGTTATTGAGTCCATTTTTATTCATCGTTTGATTGACGTACTGACTATCGGCCATGATTGACGTACCGTATTTTCCGCACTATTAGCCGCACCTAAAAACCACAAATTTACTCAAAAGCTGACCGTGCGGCTTATAACCCGGTGCGCTTTATATATGGATTAATATTAAGATTCATTTTCATAAAGTTTAGGTCTCGCAACTACGGTAAACAGCCGCCATCTTTTTTCCCGGTAGAAGAGGAAGCGCTTCTTCTTCTACGCAAGCAACCGCCAAGGTAAGCACCCGCCCCCATAGAAGAGGAAGCGCTTCTTCTACTGTAAGCAACCACCCGCCCCCGTAGAAGAAGAAAAAGCGCGCGGATATTACCGTACGTTTCATTTCCTTTGTGTGTTTACATCTGTAAAGACCACAAAATGGCTCCTACTAAGCGACAGGTTTCCGGTTCATGAAAAGACGCAATCTCTCCATCCGCACACGGACTACTATTTCACAGCAACTGCCTAAAGACTTTCAAGAAAAGCTGGCTACTTTCCGTGCATATTGTAAAAACAAGATAGCTGAAAAAAAGATCCGGCCAGAGAACATTATCAACATGGACGAGGTTCCACTGACTTTTGATATTCCTGTGAACCGCACTGTGGATACAACGGGAGCACGTACGGTGAATATTCGCACCACAGGGAATGAGAAGTCATCCTTCACTGTGGTTCTAGCTTGCCATGCTAATGGCCAGAAACTTCCACCCATGGTGATATTCAAAAGGAAGACCTTGCCAAAAGAGACCTTTCCAGCCGGCGTCATCATAAAAGCTAACTCGAAGGGATGGATGGATGAAGAAAAGATGAGCGAGTGGTTAAGGTAAGTTTACGCGAAGAGGCCGGGTGGCTTTTTTCACGCAGCTCCGTCCATGTTGATATACGACTCCATGCGCGCCCACATCACGCTGGTTTTTAATATATTATTAAAGTTTGACTGACCTATCTGACTGTTTTTTTGACATTCCCTTTAGCGCAGTTAGATGCGGCTTATAACACGGGGCAGCTTATAGGTGGACAAAGTTTTGAAATATGCCGTTCATTGAAGGCGCGGCTTATAACCCAGGGCGGCTTATAACCCAGGGCGGCTTATGGTGCGGAAAATACGGTACTGACTATCGGCCAAGTCCGACAATTGTATTAGATTTTTAATGCCTCTGAACAACGCATCTAATGCTTTTTTTTTTTTTTCTTCTTTTTTTTTTTTTTTCATCTAATGCTTTTTAATGCCGTTTAAGGCCTTAATTTCTACAAAATCCAATTTATGACTTTTAAAACCTTTTATTGCCCCGTGGAAACCATGTATACAATTTTCAAACAAAAAGCGACCTCCATGTGTACACTACCTGTTTGATTAGCGTTTCGTCTGCTGCGGTCAGAGCCTGACGCAGCCTCTCGCCCCCCGTGTTGCGGCAGCACGCCCGCTCGCCAGACTGCAGGTCCGAACCGAGCCGGTGCAAATCGGCGCGCAGCTGACGCAGGTTCTGTTTGGATTCAGAGAGACACACGTGTCAGACAAAGGGGGACCGCACAAAGTGATGGTGATGGATGTCGTAGTATCTCCTTACCCTTTGACCCTCTTCTAGTTTGCGGTCAGCGGCAGCGGTTCCCACCGAGGCTGGCAGCTCCAGCTGCAACTTCAGTTTGGACAACTCTAAAAGGTAAGACGAAGAATGTGTGGTGTGTGTAAGAGTGGCTATGTACATGCGAATGGTGTTTCTTTACAAAGTGGTATTGCCAACTAATATATATATACTTCGTTTCCATATGAGTAGGGAAATTGTGTTAGATGTAAATATAAACGGAATACAATGATTTGCAAATCCTTTTCAACCCATATTCAGTTGAATGCACTACAAAGACAACATATTTGATGTTCAAACTCAAACTTTTTTTTTTTTTTGCAAATAAACATTAACTTAGAATTTCATGGCTGCAACACGTGCCAAAGTAGTTGGGAAAGGGCATGTTCACCACTGTGTTACATGGCCTTTCCTTTTAACAACACTCAGTAAACGTTTGGGAACTGAGGAGACACATTTTTGAAGCTTCTCAGGTGGAATTCTTTCCCATTCTTGCTTGATGTACAGCTTAAGTTGTTCAACAGTCCGGGGGTCTCCGTTGTGCTATTTTAGGCTTCATAATGCACCACACATTTTCAATGGGAGACAGGTCTGGACTACAGGCAGGCCAGTCTAGTACCCGCACTCTCTCCTATGAAGCCACGTTGATGTAACACGTGGCTTGGCATTGTCTTGCTGAAATAAGCAGGGGCGTCCATGGTAACGTTGCTTGGATGGCAACATATGTTGCTCCAAAACCTGTATGTACCTTTCAGCATTAATGGCGCCTTCACAGATGTGTAAGTTACCCATGTCTTGGGCACTAATACACCCCCATACCATCACACATGCTGGCTTTTCAACTTTGCACCTATAACAATCCAAATGGTTCTTTTCCTCTTTGGTCCGGAGGACACGACGTCCACAGTTTCCAAAAACAATTTGAAATTTGGACTCGTCAGACCACAGAACACTTTTCCACTTTGTATCAGTCCATCTTAGATGAGCTCAGGCCCAGCGAAGCAGACGGCGTTTCTGGGTGTTGTTGATAAACGGGTTTTCGCCTTGCATAGGAGAGTTTTAACTTGCACTTACAGATGTAGCGACCAACTGTAGTTACTGACAGTGGGTTTCTGAAGTGTTCCTGAGCCCATGTGGTGATATCCTTTACACACTGATGTCGCTTGTTGATGCAGTACAGCCTGAGGGATCGAAGGTCACGGGCTTAGCTGCTTACGTGCAGTGATTTCTCCAGATTCTCTGAACCCTTTGATGATATTACGGACCGTAGATGGTGAAATCCCTAAATTCCTTGCAATGGCTGGTTGAGAAAGTTTTTTCTTAAACTGTTCAACAGTTTGCTCACGCATTTGTTGACAAAGTGGTGACCCTCGCCCCATCCTTGTTTGTGAATGACTGAGCATTTCATGGAATCTACTTTTATACCCAATCATGGCACCCACCTGTTCCCAATTTGCTTGTTCACCTGTGGGATGTTCCAAATAAGTGTTTGATGAGCATTCCTCAACTTTATCAGTATTTATTGCCACCTTTCCCAACTTCTTTGTCACGTGTTGCTGGCATCAAATTCTAAAGTTAATGATTATTTACAAAAAAAAAAAAAGTTTATCAGTTTGAACATCAAATATGTTGTCTTTGTAGCATATTCAACTGAATATGGGTTGAAAAGGATTTGCAAATCATTGTATTCCGTTTATATTTACATCTAACACAATTTCCCAACTCATATGGAAACGGGGTTTGTACACACACACACACACACATAACCTAATGGTTTCTTAATGCGTAAAACCGGATTTTAAATGTTAATAAGTAAGATACAAAGAGGTATACAACAATAGAGTATCAATAATGGGCCATTTGAGGGCTTTTTATGGATGCGTTATTAATGCCCCCATTGCCAGATGCAAAGACTGCATACCTTGCGTCTTGCTAAGCAGCTCAGCGCGACACTTGTCCAGCTCCTCGCGCAGTTGGCTGGGGTCTGTCTTGGTGGTACGGCGCTTAGACCGCCGAAGACCCTCAGGCTCCTGCTGTTGGGGGGCGGAGCTGGAGGAGCCCTCTTCATTGTCTGTCTGCTTCTTCGAGGCAGCGCTCAGTTCCTCGATCTCCTGATCACGCTCCTACCACACAAAGATGCGGTCAAAATGCAGCATTTTTATTTATCCCCAACTATTTGAATAAATATGAGAAAACAATTTCTTACTTGTAATTCTTGCTCGTAGAATTTCTTCAAATGTTTCTGCAGGATTTCTATCCTGTCGTCGGAGCGTGCTTCTAGCAGAGCTCTCTCTGAGTCCAAGTATTCACTATGGAACCACAACACAGCTCAGGTTGAAAAAAAACCAAAAGAGTATATCAGAGTAGAAACAAGGGACTACGATATGTCCTCAACATACTTGAAATCGTCTTGCATTTTTGACACGACTTCCATCATCTCGGAGACCACTTCCTTCCTCACGTTGGCCTCAAGAAGCTCTTTTTCTTCCCGCTGACGATGAACTTCTCTCTTTAGGACGTCGATGGCCTGCAGCAAAGACTTCATAAGGCAGAAATCATCAGGTCTTCTATCTTTAAAGGGGAACATTATCACCAGACCTATGTAAGCGTCAATATATACCTTGATGTTGCAGAAAAAAGACCATATATTTTTTTAACCGATTTCCGAACTCTAAATGGGTGAATTTTGGCGAATTAAACGCCTTTCTAATATTCGCTCTCGGAGCGATGACGTCACAACGTGGCGTCACATCGGGTAGCAATCCGCCATTTTCTCAAACACCGAGTCAAATCAGCTGTTATTTTCCGTTTTTTCGACTGTTTTCCGTACCTTGGAGACATCATGCCTCGTCGGTGTGTTGTCGGAGGGTGTAACAACACGAACAGGGACGGATTCAAGTTGCACCAGTGGCCCAAAGATGCGAAAGTGGCAAGAAATTGGACGTTTGTTCCGCACACTTTACCGACCAAAGCTATGCTACGACAGAGATGGCAAGAATGTGTGGATATCCTGCGACAGTCAAAGCAGATGCATTTCCAACGATAAAGTCAAAGAAATCTGCCGCCAGACCCCCATTGAATCTGCCGGAGTGTGTGAGCAATTCAGGGACAAAGGACCTCGGTAGCACGGCAAGCAATGGCGGCAGTTTGTTCCCGCAGACGAGCGAGCTAAACCCCCTGGATGTCTTGGCTCACACCGTCCCTTATGCCACCGAAAATGATCAAGAGAAAAATATCGACCCTAGCTTCCCTGGCCTGCTGACATCAACTCCAAAACTGGACAGATCAGCTTTCAGGAAAAGAGCGCGGATGAGGGTATGTCTACAGAATATATTAATTGATGAAAACTGGGCTGTCTGCACTCTCAAAGTGCATGTTGTTGCCAAATGTATTTCATATGCTGTAAACCTAGTTCATAGTTGTTAGTTTCCTTTAATGCCAAACAAACACATACCAATCGTTGGTTAGAAGGCGATCGCCGAATTCGTCCTCGCTTTCTCCCGTGTCGCTGGCTGTTGTCGTTTTTGTCGGTTTCGCTTGCATACGGTTCAAACCGATATGGCTCAATAGCTTCAGTTTCTTCTTCAATTTGGTTTTCGCTACCTGCCTCCACACTACAACCATTCGTTTCAATACATGCGTAATCTGTTGAATCGCTTAAGCCGCTGAAATCCGAGTCTGAATCCGATCTAATGTTGCTATACCTTGCTGTTCTTTCCGCCATGTTTGTATTAGCATCACTATGTGACGTCACAGGAAAATGGACGGGTGTATATAACGATGGTTAAAATCAGGCACTTTGAAGCTTTTTTTTTTTTTTTAGGGATATTGCGTGATGGGTAAAATTTTGAAAAAAACTTCGAAAAATTAAATAAGCCACTGGGAACTGATTTCTAATGGTTTTAACCCTTCTGAAATTGTGATAATGTTCCCCTTTAAGGTGTAAAATATAGCCAGCAGGTTAGCATGATCAACAACTTCGGAGTAGGGATTAGGCAATATGTCCGAAAATCAGAGTTGGACAATTTTAAGAAAAGAACATAATTGAGCTGTGTCTGCCAAAAATTGCAATAACGATTAGACTTTTTATTTTTATTTTAGTCATCTAAAAGCATAAAACGGCTAAGATGATGAGTAGAGATGTCCGATAATATCGGACTGCCGATATACCCCTTTAATGCGCCTTATAATCCAGTGCGCCTTTTGTATGAAAATAGACCTGCTAATCGGCAGTGCCTTATTGTCCAGAAAATACGGTAATGACTTATAATGACCCGCTGAAACTAGAGCTGGGCGATATATCGATATACCGTATTTTTCGGACTATATGAAAAAAACTGCGACATAGTTTATGAAAGTTCCATAATGTTTTTTTCCTTCTTTATCATGCATTTTCGGCAGGTGCAACTTATACTCCGGTGCGTCTTATACTCCGAAAAATGCGGTACTTGATATATCGTGGGTTTGTCTCTGTGCGATATAGAAAATGACTATTTGGTGATATTGGAGTATACGTTCTCACGCAGTTGCTTTTAGCTGCTGGCATTACACTACAGGCTCTTCTCACTCTTTCCTGTGTCTCCTTCTCACAGAGACGTAAAACAAGCGCACGTTCTTACATACGTCACATACGTATACGCCCCCGCGGAGCAGTCAGGTGGCGGCATGGTAACGTTAGCTGTGGTGCGAGTGGTAATACGAGAGAAAGAAGGTGCGAATCTAGTAACAAATGAAGGAAGAATAATTCATTCCCAAAAAAAACTGCAGGGGGTCCATCGTCTGGCGGTGGTTTGGCTTCAAGTGGGAATACGTCGAACAGACAACCGTAATATGTCAAGTGTGGGGCAAAAGCGTTGCTACAAAAAGTAGCATTACTGCTAATATGTAGCATTTAAAAAGTCACCCGCTCGAGCAGGGGTAGGGAACCTGTGGCTCTTTCGATGACTGCATCTGGCTCTCAGATAAATCTTAGCTGACATTGCTTAACACGATAAGTAATGAATAGTTCCGCCGGTAATTACAGTGTTAAAAATAATGTTGAAAAGAGAAAATATTCTCATGCATTTTAATCCATCCATCCATTTTCTACCGCACCTGTTCAAGAAGTCGCATTAATGGTAAGAAGTATTTTATTTATTATTGGTTAGCTTCAGAAGTACCGTATTTTCCGCACTATTAGCCGCACCTAAAAACCACAAATTTACTCAAAAGCTGACAGTGCGGCTTATAACCCGGTGCGCTTTATATATGGATTAATATTAAGATTCATTTTCATAAAGTTTCGGTCTCGCAACTACGGTAAACAGCCGCCATCTTTTTTCCCCGTAGAAGAGGAAGTGCTTCTTCTTCTACGCAAGCAACCGCCAAGGTAAGCACCCGCCCCCATAGAACAGGAAGCGCTTCTTCTTCTACTGTAAGCAACCACCCGCCCGCGTAGAAGAAGCGCGCGGATATTACGTTTCATTTCCTTTGTGTGTTTACATCTGTAAAGACCACAATATTGGCTCCTACTAAGCGACAGGGTTCCGGTTCATGAAAAGACGCAATCTCTCCATCCGCACACGGACTACTATTTCACAGCAACTGCCTAAAGACTTTCAAGAAAAGCTGGCTACTTTCCGTGCATATTGTAAAAACAAGATAGCTGAAAAAAAGATCCGGCCAGAGAACATTATCAACATGGACGAGGTTCCACTGACTTTTGACATTCCTGTGAACCGCACTGTGGATACAACGGGAGCACGTACGGTGAATATTCGCACCACAGGGAATGAGAAGTCATCCTTCACTGTGGTTCTAGCTTGCCATGCTAATGGCCAGAAACTTCCACCCATGGTGATATTCAAAAGGAAGACCTTGCCAAAAGAGACCTTTCCAGCCGGCGTCATCATAAAAGCTAACTCGAAGGGATGGATGGATGAAGAAAAGATGAGCGAGTGGTTAAGGTAAGTTTAAGTTTACGCGAAGAGGCCGGGTGGCTTTTTTCACGCAGCTCCGTCCATGTTGATATACGACTCCATGCGCGCCCACATCACGCTGGTTTTTAATATATTATTAAAGTTTGACTGACCTATCTGTTTTTTTGACATTCCTTTAGCGCAGTTAGATGCGGCTTATAACACGGGGCGGCTTATAGGTGGACAAAGTTTTGAAATATGCCGTTCATTGAAGGCGCGGCTTATAACTCAGGGCGGCTTATGGTGCGGAAAATACGGTATGTTAAAGTTAAAGTACCACAGTAGGTGTGGTGAAATTGTCCTCTGCATTTGACCCATCCCCTGGGAGGTGAGGGGAGCAGTAAGCGGCAGCAGCGGTAGCCACGCTCAACAATGTTATTAAAAATATTAAGAGACTTATTATACTCTAAAAATGTTGGTCTTACTTAAAAATGCACGCATTTAGTTGTATTCAGTGTTAAAAACTATTATATGGCTCTCACGGAAATACATTTTTAAATATTTGGCTTTCGTGGCTCTCTCAGCCAAAAAGGTTCCCGACCCCTGCGCTAGAGAATGAAGAGTGCTTGAAACTCCGCATGTCAACATCTCCGTTCGGTGCCACACCAACAAAATGCAGAGGCAACCATTTCTACATCAACACCGTATGAAACAAATAGTCAACAACAGAAGGAGATAACGTCCGCAGGAACCTACCACATAGCGAAAGACATACACTATTTGATTTCCTATTATGCAGCTCATTTTTATTTGACACTTATTGAAATATCTTGTGTGACATCATGCACAAAAGTGCACTTTATATTTGTTTTAAACTATTGTAGTGGCGTTGTGTACAAAAAGTGCACTTTAATTGAGTGTTGTTTTGATATGTCATCTTAGTGACATGCACATAAGTGCACTCATAGCTTGTTTTAAAATGTCTGACAATCTTGCACTTTCTGTTTTGAAATGACATGAATGTTTGTGCCACTGCTTAATAACGGTTTAATAAATACACTTTTGCCAAATTGACTTAGATGTGATTTCCCTCTGTATGAAAGTTTAAAAGTAGCATATATTAAAGGGGAACATTATCACAATTTCAGAAGGGTTAAAACCATTAAAAATCAGTTCCCAGTGGCTTATTTTATTTTTCGAAGTTTTTTTCAAAATGTTACCCATCACGCAATATCCCTAAAAAAAGCTTCAAAGTGCCTGATTTTAACCATCGTTATATACACCTGTCCATTTTCCTGTGACGTCACATAGTGACGCCAACACAAACAAACATGACGCATAGCATAACAGCAAGCTATAGCGACATTAGCTTGGATTCAGACTCGGATTTCAGCAGCTTAAGCGATTCAACAGATTACGCATGTATTGAAACGGATGGTTGTAGTGTGGAGGCAGGTAGCGAAAACCAAATTGAAGAAGAAACTGAAGCTACTGAGCCATATCGGTTTGAATCGTATGCAAGCGAAAACGACACGACAGCCAGCGACACGGGAGAAAGCGAGGACGAATTCGGCGATCGCCTTCTAACCAACGATTGGTATGTGTTTGTTTGGCATTAAAGGAAACTAACAACTATGAACTAGGTTTACAGCATATGAAATACATTTGGCAACAACATGCACTTTGAGAGTGCAGACAGCCCAATTTTCATCAATTAATATATTCTGTAGACATACCCTCATCCGCTCTCTTTTCCTGAAAGGTGATCTGTCCAGTTTTGGAGTTGATGTCAGCAGGCCAGGGAAGCTAGGGTCGATATTCTTCTCTTGATCATCTTCGGTGGCATAAGGGACGGTGTGAGCCAAGACATCCAGGGGGTTTAGCTCGCTCGTCTGCGGGAACAAACGGCCGCCATTGCTTGCCGTGCTACCGAGGTCCTTTGTCCCTGAATTGCTCACACACTACGGCAGATTCAATGGGGGTCTGGCGGCAGATTTCTTTGACTTTATCGTTGGAAATGCATCTGCTTTGAGTGTCGCAGGATATCCACACATTCTTGCCATCTCTGTCGTAGCATAGCTTTCGTCGGTAAAGTGTGCGGAACAAACGTCCAATTTCTTGCCACTTTCGCATCTTTGGGCCACTGGTGCAACTTGAATCCGTCCCTGTTCGTGTTGTTACACCCTCCGACAACACACCGACGAGGCATGATGTCTCCAAGGTACGGAAAACAGTCGAAAAAACGGAAAATAACAGAGCTGATTTGACTCGGTGTTTGTAATGTGTTTGAGAAAACGGCGGATTGCTTCCCGATGTGACGTCATCGCTCCGAGAGCGAATAATAGAAAGGTGTTTAATTCGCCAAAATTCACCCATTTAGAGTTCGGAAATCGGTTAAAAAAATATATGGTCTTTTTTCTGCAACATCAAGGTATATATTGACGCTTACATAGGTCTGGTGATAATGTTCCCCTTTAAACCAAAAATAAACAAAAGGCGAGTGCCCCTAAGAAAAGGCATTGAAGCTTGGGGAAGGCTATGCAGAACGAAACTAAAACTGAACTGGCTGCAAAGTAAACAAAAACAGAATGCTGGAGGACAGCAAAGACTTACTGTGGAGCAAACACGGCGTCTCCAAGGTACGGAAAACAGTCGAAAAAAACGGAAAATAACAGAGCTGATTTGACTCAGTGTTTGAGAAAATGGCGGATTGCTTCCCGATGTGACGTCATCGCTCCGAGAGCGAATAATAGAAAGGCGTTTAATCCGCCAAAATTCACCCATTTAGAGATCGGAAATCGGTTAAAAAAAAGTATATGGTCTTTTTTTCCTGCAACATCAAGGTATATATTGACGCTTACATAGGTCTGGTGATAATGTTCCCCTTTAATGCAGTATGAAGAAGAATGTTTTAATGTAGACGCATAGAATCATCATACTGCTGTGATTATATGCATCAAGTGTTCATTCAAGGCTAAGGCAAAACATCCAGATATATATGGTGTATCGTGACATGGCATAAAAATATCCACATATTAAAAAAAGGCAATATCGCCCTAATATTGTTCCTATTGCAAAACCAACTTAAAACCAAGCTGTACCTCCGTTTCCAACATGGAGATATCCCCATCCTCCACGTCATCGTCATCATCATCATCAGCCTCTTCCTCCAACACTGTGCTGTCATTCCCATTGGCAGGCTCCCGCAGAAGAGACAGGATGTAGGCCACTCTGCACTTTGTGGAAGGACCATGGACCAGCTGGAAGGAAACAGGACAGTTATACATTTCCTCCCCATCCGTTTGATATGCATCGCTGGCTGTGTTCTTACTTGGGAAGCAATAGCTGAGAACTTGAGCGCCTGGAGAGTCTCATCGTAGATTGAGGCACACGTGTTGATGTTGACCACCATGCTGGACGTCCCTTGGCCGCAGAAGAAGCCCTGAAGCACGCGGGTCAGCTTGCTGTCCCTGAAGGGCACCACTTGAGGGGGGCGTGACCTGCAGATGGTGAAATATTAGTCGCTCTGTCGCTGGCAGCGTTGCAGTTTTTGGTCGAACAAATAAAGAGCGCGAGTACTTGTTGGTCTGGTTGTGCCTGAGGACAGCGATACAGCGGCCCAGCGCCAACAGGGAGGCGTTGATGTTGCTGGCTTCCCTCATCCTGTCGCCGTTGCGCTGCTGTTTGCAGCGTTCCGTCCCGGCAAGGTCGCACACCGTTAGTCTGCAGAAAACAAGGAAAATGGGGAATAACCGAAGGCAAAAGACTAAACACCGAACATTGCGGACACTTACTCGCTGATGTGCACGTTGGGATCGGAATCTTCATTTGGGCGGATGCGCATGACACGGACGGAGAAAATGCTGTGGCTGAAAAGCAGACAATGAAAAACTGTCAGAGAATAAATCGATACTAGGGGATGTCCGATAATATCGGACTGCTGATAATATCAGCCGATAAATGCTTTAAAATTTAATATCGGAAATTATCGGTATCAGTTTCAAAAAGGAAAAATTAATGACTTTTTAAAACGCCGCTATACGGAGTGGTACACGGACGTAGGGAGAAGTACAGAGCGCCAATAAACCTTAAAAAGGCACTGCCTTTGCGTGCCGGCCCAGTCACATAATATCTACGGCATTTCACACACACAAGTGAATGCAAGGCATACTTGGTCAACAGCCATACAGGTCACACTGAGGGTGGCCGCATAAAGAACTTTAACACTGTTACAAATATGCGCCACACTGTGAACCCACACCAAACAAGAATGACAAACACATTTCGGGAGAACATCCGCACCGTAACACAACATAAACACAACAGAACAAATACCCAGAACCCCTTGCAGCACTAACTCTTCCGGGACGCTACAATATACTCCGCCACCCCACACCTCAACCTTGCCGCCCCCCAACCCCAACCACGCCCACCTCAACTTCCTCATGCTCTCTCTGGGAGAGCATGTCCCAAATTCCAAGCTGCTGTTTTGAGGCATGTTAAAAAAAATAATGCACTTTGTGACTTCAATAATAAATATGGCAGTGCAATGTTGGCATTTTTTTTTTTCCATAACTTGAGTTTAATTATTTTGGAAAACCTTGTTACATTGTTTAATGCAGGGGTGCTCACACTTTTTCTGCAGGCGAGCTACTTTTCAATTGATCAAGTCGTGGGGATCTACCTCATTCATATATATAATTTACATTTACTTATTTATGAAATATATGTTTTTGTTAACAAGTTAAAGGTGTTTAATGATAATACAAGCATGTTTAACACATATAGTTAATATTGTTAAAAAATTAAAGATGTTTAATGATAATACAAGTATGTTTAATACATATAGTTAATATTGTTAACAAGTTAAAGGTGTTTAAAGATAATGCAAGCATGTTTAACACATAATTAATATTGTTAAAAAAATTAAAGGTGTTTAATGATAATACAAGCATGTTTAATACATATAGTTAATATTGTTAACAAGTTAAAGGTGTTTAATGATAATACAAGCATGTTTAACACATAGTTAATATTGTTAAAAAATTAAAGGTGTTTAATGATAATACAAGAATGTTTAATACATATAGTTAATATTGTTAACAACTTAAAGGTGTTTAAAGATAATACAAGCATGTTTAACACATAGATTCCTTTCTTTCATGAAGACAAGAATATAAGTTGGTGTATTACCTGATTCTGATGACTTGCATTGATAGGAATCAGACAGTGGTGCTGATAATGTCCGCATTTTCGAATGGAGGAGAAAAAAAGTCCTCCTTTCTGTCCAATACCACATGAAAGTGGTTGGTTTTTGGCATCTTATTTGTCCAGCTTCCGTACTCCTTTGTATACACTTTACAAGAAATACATTGTCGGCAAACTCCGTAGCTTGCTAGCTTGTGCACGCCAGCTTTCTGAGACTCCTATTTTGTTAGCGCAACTGTGCAGTCGGTCTTTGGAGTTTTGACGACAGGTACGGCGCCAGAGTCTGTTGAAATAAAGTGTTTCTCGCCTTCCAGTCGGTAATTTTAATGAGCTGGAAGCAGCCAGCGTCTTCTCAGAAGACCCTTGGGTGCCGTGAATGTCAATCAAGTGACGAAAGTGACGTCATAGTGAAGATTTATGATCGCTCATTTTTAGGATTATTTTTTTAATGCCTGGCTGGTGATCGACTGACACACCCTCCGAGATCGACCGGTAGCTCGCGATCGACGTAATGAGCACCCCTGGTTTAATGCATCCAGCGGGGCATCACAACAAAATTAGGCATAATAATGTGTTAATTCCACGACTGTATATATCGGTATCGGTTGATATCGGTATCGGTAATTAAGAGTTGGATAATATCGGAATATTGGATATCGGTAAAAAAAGCCATTATCGGACATCTCTAAACAACACCTTAAAAAAAAAAGAAGATTAAAAAAAAGTACCTACCTGCGGCTGGAATTTTGGTTAAGGTGGGTGCTGGCAAAACTTTGGTTACGACGTCCTGCCCTCAGAATCTTCCAGGCTTCCTCTGCATTGCGGACTTGGATCCACGTGAGGTCTAACACAACCAAATTACATTTTAAAATTATATTTACAATAAATACTGCTATACATTCTGTATTGCAATTAATATTCCGCCCTATTTTTCTCCCACATTTTCATCCATTCATTTATGAGCGAATGGAACCATTTTTTAACTGTCCAAAAATTCCCAGAAATTTTCCGCGACATTTTTTCCCATTCAAAATGAACGGGCAATTTTTCAAACTTGCACATTTCCAAACCATTCCAAAGTCAAAACGCTCCTGGCTAATGTTAGTCAATTGCTAGAATCCTATCTTTTGCAGGTATACAATTCAGTCATATTTTGGTACTCGACATGCGCTTTTTAAGCTAATTCTGCAGGTGTACATCTCAAAGTCTGCTATTTTGGCACTTTACAGACATTAACTGTGAGCATGGTAAGGTTTGCATGCAAGTATGTTAACGTGTTCGCTTTTTTGGCTAAACAGGTAGACACCTCAGAGTCGTATATTTTGGTACTTGATGCATACTTACTGTTAGAATGGTAACGTTAGCATGCTGGCTTTTGCAGCTCATTTTGCAAGTATATACCTAAGAGTCATAATTTTTGTTATCTGACAAAGACAATTAAAAGGGAACATTATCACAATTTCAGAATTGTTAAAACCATTAAAAATCAGTTCCCAGTGGCTTATTATATTTTTCGAAGTTTTTTTCAAAATGTTATCCATCACGCAATATCCCTAAAAAAAGCTTCAAAGTGCCTGATTTTAACCACCCGTCCATTTTCCTGTGACGTCACATAGTGAAGCCAACACAAACAAACATGGCGGAAAGAACAGCAAGCTATAGCGACATTAGCTCGGATTCAGACTCGGATTTCAGCGGCTTAAGCGATTCAACAGATTACGCATGTATTGAAACGGATGGTTGTAGTGTGGAGGCAGGTAGCGAAAACGAAATTGAAGAAGAAACTGAAGCTATTGAGCCATATCGGTTTGAACCGTATGCAAGCGAAACCGACGAAACGACACGACAGCCAGCGACACGGGAGAAAGCGAAGACGAATTCGGCGATCGCCTTCTAACCAACGATTGGTATGTGTTTGTTTGGCATTAAAGGAAACTAACAACTATGAACTAGGTTTACAGCATATGAAATACATTTGGCAACAACATGCACTTTGAGAGTGCAGACAGCCCAATTTTCATCAATTAATATATTCTGTAGACATACCCACATCCGCGCTCTTTTCCTGAAAGCTGATCTGTCCAGTTTTGGAGTTGATGTCAGCAGGCCAGGGAAGCTAGGGTCAATAGGGGGTTTAGCTCGCTCGTCTGCGGGAACAAACTGCCGCCATTGCTTGCCGTGCTACCGAGGTCCTTTGTCCCTGAATTGCTCACACACTCCGGGCAGATTCAATGGGGGTCTGGCGGCAGATTTCTTTGACTTTATCGTTGGAAATGCATCTGCTTTGAGTGTCGCAGGATATCCACACATTCTTGCCATCTCTGTCGTAGCATAGCTTTTGTCGGTAAAGTGTGCGGAACAAACGTCCAATTTCTTGCCACTTTCGCATCTTTGGGCCACTGGTGCAACTTGAATCCGTCCCTGTTCGTGTTGTTACACCCTCCGACAACACACAGACGAGGCATGATGTCTCCAAGGTACGGAAAACAGTCGAAAAAACGGAAAATAACAGAGCTGATTTGACTCGGTGTTTGAGAAAATGGCGGATTGCTTCCCGATGTGACGTCATCGCTCCGAGAGCGAATAATAGAAAGGCGTTTAATTCGCCAAAATTCACCCATTTAGAGTTCGGAAATGGGTTAAAAAAATATATGGTCTTTTTTCTGCAACATCAAGGTATATATTGACGCTTACATAGGTCTGGTGATAATGTTCCCCTTTAACAGTGTCTTCCTTTGGTTTGAATACCGTATTTTTCGGATTATAAATCGCAGTTTTTTTTCATAGTTTGGCCCGGGGTGCGATTTATACTCTGGAGCGACTTGTGTGAAATTATTAACACATTACCGTAAAATATCAAATAATATTATTTAGCTCATTCACGTAAGAGACTAGACGTATATCAGCACGTTCTCAGTTGGTTATTTATGCCTCATATAACGTACACTTATTCAGCCTGTTGTTCACTATTCTTTATTTATTTTAAATTGCCTTTCAAATGTCTATTCTTGGTGTTGGCTTTTATCAAATACATTTCCCCCAAAAATGAGACTTATACTCCAGTGTGACTTATATGTTTTTTTTCCTTATTTATTATGCATTTTCGGACAGTGCGACTTATAATCCGAAAAATACGGTAAATAAATTGAATGTGCACCTCTTAGTACACCATTAATGTTAAATCTACAGCACTTACCCTTCACATAAGGGTTGCCATGCTTGTCCTCGCTTAGCCGCAGCGCAATCCTCTTTTTCATCTGGAGGGAGGGCGTGGCGTCCAGCAGGTCGTACACGAACTCGTTGTAGATCTCGTAGGAGGACACCCAGATGGAGAACTGCAGCCCTTCCTCCAGGTCGTCGCCGCCGCTGTGCGACAGGCTGTCGGGCTCCAGGCAAACGCTGTCGCAGTCTGCATGGTCAGACATTCCACATTTAAAAAAATATATAAATCCCAGCATTGGCATATGAAGGCTGTTGTGTGAATGTCAAAGTGTAGTGGCTGTGTGGTAGTACATGTGCAAACATCACTAAGCGTCAACAAGATGACAGACTTTACTCATTGGCTCGTGCTCTCGATAGGCCTTGGCCGATAATCAATAAATCAACTAAACAAATGAAAATGAACTCAATTTTGCCGGCATTTATAAATTGCAATGTTTGTCTTGTGCTTCCAAACAGGGTGAAAGAGGGTTCACTCAGTGCGTCGCTCTCAGAACCTCAGCGGGTTTGTTCAATAGAATTAAATGAACGGAGTAAAACCTTTTGTCAGTCGTCCACAATGGAGGGCCTGCTGACCGGGAGCAGCGACACAGCCCCGCTAGTCGCTAGTGAGAAGTAGGGATGTCCCGATCCGATATTTGGATCGGATCGGCCGTCGATATTTGCCAAAAAATTATCCAGATCCAGTTAAAAAAAAAAACTCCGCTCCGTGTTTTCCAACCCACTGATTTAAATAATACATTCCACTTTTCTGCTGCTCCCTAATTTCCGTTCCGCATTTTCCAGCACACCTTCAACACATCCACAGGTCTGTGGATTCTCACGCAGTTGCTTTTAGCTGCTGGCATTACACGACAGGCTCTTCTCACTCTTTCCTGTGTCTCCCTCTCACAGACAGCAAGCGCACCTTCTTACACACGTCACATACTGTCACGACACACGTCACGTCATACGTCACATACGTATACGTCCTCTCCCAGCAGAGAGGTAGCAGCATGGCTAACGTTAGCTGTGATGCTAGCGCAGCCGTGTGACCAACGTTCTCTCTAAGGTGCGCGCTTGTGCAATTGCGCATAGCAAATCTATGCCACGCACAAAATCAAATAAAAAAATAAGCGCATAACAATTTTCGACACACGGACACGACAGAGAAAACCGTTTTCGTCATCATTGTTCAAATATTGTGACGTCTGTCGAGACGCTTATCTCAATTCGGTGCCACACGTCCACACCATCAAAATGCCGAGGCAAACATTTCCAGATCAACACCGTATGAAAAAAATAGTGATTTTTTTAGTTGTGATTTCCTTCTCTGCATGAAAGTTTAAAAGTAGCATATATTTTATGCAGTAAGAAGAAGAATGTTTTAATGTAGACATGCAAGCCTTGAAAGAAGATTTTGAAAATCAAGACTACATTTCCTGCAAATGGGTGCATTTCTACCCTATATTTTAACTTTAGATTTATTCTCATATCAAACTCTTTTGACTGTCTTTTTGACACTTACATCCGGCGCCCCCCCTACACACCCTGGATTATAAATAATGTAAATAATTCAATGTGATTATCTTGTGTGATGACTGTATTATGATGATAGTATATATCTGATAGTATATATCTGTATCATGAATCAATTTAAGTGGACCCCGACTTAAACAAGTTGAAAAACTTATTGGGGTGTTACCATTTAGTGGTCAATTGTACGGAATATGTACTTCACTGTGCAACCTACTAATAAAAGTCTCAATCAATCAATCAAAACACATAGAATCATCATACTGCTGTGATTATATGCATCAAGTGTTCATTCAAGGCTGAGGCAAAATATCGAGATATATATCGTGTATCGCAATATGGCCTTAAAATATCGCAATATTAAAAAAAGGCCATATCGCCCAGCCCTAGTTCAATGATGCCATTTTTGTTTGTCATGTATAAATTTGTCTATTTTGTGTTTATCCTTGAATAAACAGGTCAGTTTCTTGTTACCAACCATTGTGTATTATTCAAACTCCCCTAATTCAGCTGGCTAGTTGTTATCAAGAGTACTAAAACCCTTTTCAACATGATTCTGACAACTAAGTAGGCTAAATAACTTTAAACTTTAATACATGCTCGGATAGGCCAGTATCTGTTTCGGTCAGTATCGGTATCGGATCGGAAGTGCAAAAACAATATCGGTATCGGATCGGAAGTGCAAAAACCTGGATCGGGACATCCCTAGTGAGAAGCATCTCAAGGTAGAGGCAAACGTCCCGATGTGGGAATATTTCGACTCCAAACCGAATGAGCAACATGAGCTTATGAACTTGGACAAACCAGCCGTTACGGCAAATTTGTTGGAAAGGGAGGACAAAAACCCCGCAAAACGCACCACCCAGTTTTCCAAACCGGGAAAAAAAATGCACTTTAATATGTTTAATACTGTATTTATTAAAGTGCAATCTTTGCTAACAGACATTGAGAGTCTATTTTATTCTTTGTCAACTTATTTAGCATAATTCAAAGTTGTTGACCTTCAAATTACAAAAGGTAAAAAACCTAACAAGAAATACAAATGTTTTTGCAAAGGTTTATTTGCATTATCATTGATATATAGCAGGGCTGTAGTTATAAATTATTTTAGTAATCGAGTAATCGGATAAAACTAGGGATGTCCGATAATATCGGCCGATAAATGCTTCAAAATGTGATATCGGAAATGATCGGTATCGGTTTCAAAAAGTAAAATGTATGACTTGTTTAAACGCCGCTGTGTACACGGACGTAGGGAGAAGTACAGAGCGCCAATAAACCTTAAAGGCACTGCCTTTGCGTGCCGGCCCAGTCACATAATATCTACGGCATTTCACACACACAAGTGAATGCAAGGCATACTTGGTCAACAGCCATACAGGTCACACTGAGGGTGGCCGTATAAACAACTTTAACACTGTTACAAATATGCGCCACACTGTGAACCCACACCAAAGAAGAATGACAAACACATTTCGGGAGAATATCCGCACCGTAACACAACATAAACACAACAGAACAAATACCCAGAACCCCTTGCAGCACTAACTCTTCCGGGACGCTACAACATACACCCCCGCTACCCCCCCCCCCCCCAACTCAACCCCACCCACCTCAACCTCCTCGTGCTCGAGCATGTCCCAAATTCCAAACTGCTGTTTTGGGGCATGTTAAAAAAAAAAAAGCACTTTGTGACTTCAATAATAAATATGGCAGTGCCATGTTGGCATTTTTTTTCCATAACTTGAGTTGATTTATTTTGGAAAACCTTGTTACATTGTTTAATGCATCCAGCGGGGCATCACAACAAAATTAGGCATAATAATGTGTTCATTCCACGACTGTATATATCGGTATCGGTTGATATCGGAATCGGTAATTAAGAGTTGGACAATATCGGCAAAAAAGCCATTATCGGACATCTCTAGTCTAAAAAGAACATTATTCAAATGAGAATCTTGATAAGAGTAAGATGTTCATACTACTAATGTGTGATCAAATAAAAGAAAAACATGTTTTGAATAGCTCTGTCATTTGTATTAAATGGTTTCTCTAAAAAGTATGGGGGGGGGAAGAAAAAAAAAATCACATTTTAGGCCATATCGCCCAGGCTCACCTTCCAGTTGGGTAGCAATGTTGCTCGTTGTTGAGAGACCGCCAACGCCGCTGTCCCATATCGAGGTGCCGCCTCGACGGGAATTATCATCCTATAAGCACACAAAATGAACATTTGAAGTACCGTAAGGCTATTTTCCCACCCTGGATTAGGTTAGCGTACCTCTTTGAGCAGAGCGCTTCGGCGCATTTCCTCCTCCTTGACCTCGTAGGGCTGCAGGTACTTCACGTCCTTGTACAAGACGGGCTTCAGGGCCATGGCGCTGTACAGACGACCCTGGACTTTCCTGAAGAGAGATACTAAAGCTCGGGGCAGAAGGCCCGCCTTGCGACCAGTTCCTGCAACAAACATTTTAAGAAAGACCTGTTGAATCAAAGTGAAACACTGGCTATTAGGGGTGTAACGGTACACAAAAATTTCGGTTCGGTACGTACCTCGGTTTAGAGGTCACGGTTCGGTTCATTTTCGGTACAGTAAGAAAAAAACAAAATATACATTTTCTGGTTATTTATTTGCAGTGTTGGGACTAACGCGTTACTTTGTAAAGCCGTTAGTTTCGGCGGTAACTAGTAATCCAACGTGTTATTTTTGATATTCAGTAACTCAGTTACCGTTACTACATGATGCATTACTGCGTTATTTTACGTTATTTTTTATGTAGGATCGGCTAGAAACAAAAGATCTGAGTGTGTTTTATTGCAGCGCTGCAGTGTCGTCCTTCTGTGTCACAAGGAAAAGAAAAGGCGTGCTTTCTGTGGGGGTGGGGAGGGGCGCTCACATGTAAACGCATCACATGCTGTCAAATCTTAAAAGGGACACACACACACACACACACACACACAACAACTAACAAGACATCATGGCGAAGCCAGAAGTCGAGTTTCTTAACATGGAGACATTCTCAATACTTTTCTTTTGTCGAGCACAAAGAAAATAACATTTTAGTTAAATGTAAGTTGTGTCTAGGATCAAAGATCTTATCTACTTAAAGTTAAAGTGCCATTATGTTGCAGCTATTTAACAATAGTTTTGTCAATTTGTTCTGGCCTGAAATAAATTGGCCCTTTAAAACATATCTTTGTCTTTGTGTGTTGTATGTGGACCACATTGCTTTCTGAGTTCAGTGATGCAAATGCATGTCAAGTTGATAAACACATTGTATTATTCTCCGCTGCAATAACAGTACTGACATGAAGGCTAAAAGGGTATTAATGGGAGCCTTAAAAAAAAAAAAGAACTAACTAAATAGTTACTTTTCACAGTAACGCATTACTTTTTGATGTTAGTAACGGAGTTACTTTTGAAATTAACTAGTAACTAACTAGTTACTGGTTTTCAGTAACTAACCCAACACTGTTTATTTACCAAAATTTGTAAACGATGGCTTTATCCTTTTAACATAATAACATACATATACACACAGGGTCCATGCAGTCAAAATATATCAAATAAAAACTAAATAAGATGAGGCTCAGAATTGGTTTCTTAACAAAACCTTTCTACATATAAAGTGCAACATTAAACTGCTTCAAGTTGTTGCTCAGATTAAATAAAATGACAAAACTTTTCTTCTACATACAAAAAGTGCAACATTAAACAGTTTCAAGTCAACTCAGCCTCAGATTAACTTTGCGAGGTAGTCCCTGGCGAACTTGGCAGTAAGAGGATATATGGGCTCATTGTTCTTCCACCATAGAAGTGGCTCAGAATCTAGTTTTTAATGCAATATGGTCTTAAATCTGCTGCTATAAAAACATTTGTTATTGCTTTAGCCCTGCCTGACTCGCCGAGGAGAGGCTGCTTGAATGCGGTGGGAGCTGTGTTTGTTCGTCTTTCTCTTCGTTGAAGCGATGTTATCCATTCTTGTATCGCACCGCGAAACCGAAATGTTCCCAAACGGGAGATCTTAACGAGGCAGGAGAGTCTTCCAGCTCTGGCTTTTACATGTTGTAGGAGCATACCTGCCAACTTTTGAAATCAGAAAAACCTAGTAGCCAGGGTCCAAGGGCCGCAGGCCCCGGTAGGTCCAGGACAAAGTCCTGGTGGGGGGGTTCCTTCGCCCCCCGACGCAAAATGATTAGCATTCAGACAGGTTAAAATGTTGCTAAAACCATCACTTTTCTATCAGTCACAGTGACTTTTCAAAACAAAAATATTACAGCAAAAATCATATGGGTTGATTGACATGTTTATTCTGTAAGCTAACTTCAATAGTTTGAAATTATTTTGACAGTTAATGCCAGTTATCCTGTCAACCTTTCACAAGACTTCAATTTGTTAATTGAAAGTATAAACAGTATAAACACTTTTTACAGTAAACAAATGGTAAAACAGTACTAAACAATTCCATTTAAAAAAAAAATTGGTGTCATTATTAACTTTCTGTCCAAGCTTGTATAATCTACTGCCTTGTTCAATTGTAAAAAAAATATTCTGTGCCTAAAATTCACATTTCTATCACAATTATCATACTGTAAACATGGTAAGCTAACTTCATTAAAATTAATAGTCCTGTCAATAGCATGGAATTACAATTCAAATGTAGTTTTTTTGTAAGCCTTTCAAAAGAATTCAAAATATGAAAAATTTATGAAAATTAATTTAAGCCATCAGACACTTGAAAAGTGGCACATCACATCTCTAATGTAATCATTTGAACTTTTCAACAGAAATAGCACTGCAAAAATATTAAGGACATACTTCTGTATTTTGGTAGTTATGCTGTCAACATTTAACAAGATTTCTTCAACTTGGACATAAATAGTATAAACACTTTTAACAGTATAACAGTACTAAACAATTCCAATAGATAACATTGGTGTCATCACCTTTTTGTTTGCTCAATTATTGCCTCCGTAAATAAAACTTCGGCATTTATCACATCCAAAGAATCTGTTTGGGCGACGAAAAACGTTGAAAGTTTTCCACTTGTATCGCTAGCAACGGCATTAGACTTGTGTTTTTTTGTCCCAACGTGGTCTTTTACATCGCTAATTCCTCCGTGTCCGATCGAAAAATCTTGTCTGCACAAGGTGCAATTCGCGTAGTTTTCACCCTTTTTGGAACGGATAATTATTCCCGGATAGGCTTTTGAATATTCTTCACAGAATGACTGCAGTTTTCTTTTCGGTTTAAAACTCGTATGCGATTTTTCTCCGGCTGATTCCGTGATCGTTCGCTCGTTTGGAAACAATGGCAACAGGTGCCTCGTGCTTGGCAGCGGTGCTATAAATAGCCTCGCGCATGGCATTCGGAATGGCTCGATAGGAAGTTACCGGAAGCAGTGTCGATTGTCATTGTTGTTACGCGATTTCGTGAATAAAACTTAAAAAAAAAAAAAAAATTAATGAATGAAAAACCGTATTTTTTATCACTGCAACCGTAACCCGGAATAGGTTGATGAAAACCGTACTAATTACGGGAAAACTGGAGTAGTTGGCAGGTATGTGTCCGTGTGGAAACACGTTCGGTACACCTCCGAACCGAACCCCCCGTACCGAAATGGTTCAATACAAATACACGTACCGTTACACCCTTACTGGCTATAGAATCTTACCTTGAACTGTGTAAGTCTTCCCAGAATTAGTGACGCCGTAAGTGTAAAGCAGTCGGTTCTCTCCTTGGAGCACATTTTTGACCATCTCTTTCATGGTGCACTCATAAAAGTGCTGCTGTGTGGTCTCTGGTCCCAGAATCTGATTCAGAAGAGCAGCAACAGCAAGTGTATTTGTGACCATATTTTTCTGTCTCTTCATAAAAGGACCTCAATGGTTTGATGTCTTTTCCCTCACCTTGGAGAAAGTGAACTTGTGCATGCTCGGAGAGATGCCTCTCTCTGCCATCTTTGTGTTTTGGGAGCACTTGGGCGCTTTGAGCAGCAAGTTCTCGTCATCTTGGATGTTCACACAACCCTAAAAAGGAGCAAGCACATTAGACGACACACACACACACACACACACACACACAAACAAGACCAGCAAAATGGCTTGGCGTCTGAAATCGAACCTGCTCTTCGCCCCTTTCTCTCTCACACTCTGTGAGGGGTCGGATGCGTAGGAACACCTTCACCCTCTCTGGGTCGTCCTTACCACCGCCACTGCTGCTGCCCGGTCCCATCAATGCTGATTTCACAGCCGTTTCCTGTGACACAAACGCATCGACAGCTGAAAGAAGTGAGCAATTTATCAATTGACACGATAACAAAATATACCAATAAAGTGGCTTTGGCTTGACACATTTTGGAGAAAACTGGCTGTAACTAGCAAAAGTGCTGTTGGTTCATATCAAGCAGAGATGTGTCTACTGCAGTGTTTTTCAAACTTTTTTGAGCCACATTTTTTTCATTGAAAAAAATGCGGAGGCACGCCACCAGCAGAAATCATTAAAAAATGAAACTCAGTAGACAATAAAAAGTCGTTTTCGCAATTGTTGGATATGAATTTAAAGCATAACCAAGCATTAAGGCTGAAACGACGCGTCGACGTAGTCGACGTCATCGGTTACGTAAATACGTCGACGCCGTTTTTGTGCGTCGCATATTTACGTCACTCTACTTTACTGTCATGGCGGAGCGCAAAGCAGACGATGCGAGCGAGGGGAAAAAAGCACGCCAAAAGTCGTCAAAAGTGTGGGAGTATTTCAATAAACGGCCTAATAATGTTGTTGTATGCACACTGTGTCGAGCGGAAATGGCCTATCATAGCAGCACAACGGCTATGAACGAACATTTGAAAAGAAAACCCCCGACAGCGTTCTTGCCATCACCATCAACAAGTCAATCGTCCGCGTGCGTATACGTTGTCATTATTACACAAAAACATGAATGTGTCATTTGTATCTGCGTTGTAAATTCATAAACTAAAGCACCGTTTCGCTCTGAGAGGCGCGTTTGGCGTGCCTGTTCACTGTTTACAAAGACGCGCTCCTCTTTAACGCTGTGGAGAGGCGGCGAGCGAGCGGCGAGGCGGGGCGCGCCGGGAGCGACGCCGCAATCGTGCCCAGGTGCGCGATCCGCGCAGTTGGAAGAGAAAAGATTTTGTGTAAAATTAAAAGATTGTAAACCTGGCAAAGCCGTCTGCCGTTAAGTCTGTCGGTCCTGAAAGAACCCCACGGCACAAGACGTGTCACAAACGCTAACGTTAATTAGTTGTGCAAATACCTTTTACAACATTAACAGTTACATATACTATGTACAAAAGAACAATTAACTTTCACTTTAATCATACTATCATTGTTGTGTTATTAAGCAAAATAAGCAATACTTTTACTTTTGTTGAAATGTTTACACTGTACACTTTTTTGTATTGGATGTTTAGCTTTATTTTTGCACATTTTAGCAAATAAGCAATACTTTTACTTTTGTTGAAATGTTTACACTTGTTACAGAATATTTCCGTTTTGCACTTTTTTGTATTGGATGTTTATCTTTATTTTTGCACATTTTAAAGCAAAATAAGCAATACTTTTACTTTTGAAATGCTTATACTATTCCAGAATATTAAGATTTGCACTGGATGTTTACTTTTATATTTGCACATTAAAAAGCAAATAAGCTACTTTTAATTTTGTTAAATGTTAAAAGTTTTAAATGTTTACATTGTTACAGAATATTTTGTCATGTTGTTGTCAATGTTGACTGAGTGGGCATACTTTTTTTTTTGTAAATAAAAGCCATGCCTTTTGAAAAAACTGGCCTACATTTATTTTTTCCTCTTCATTTTAAATATAAAAAAAAAAATCGGTAAAAAGAAAAATAATCTATTAATCGAAAAAATAATCTATAGATTAACCGATTAATCGAAAAAAATAATCTATAGATTAATCGATAGAAAAATAATCGTTAGCTGCAGCCCTACCAAACATGCATCACTATAGCTCTTGTCTCAAAGTAGGTGTACTGTCACATCACACCCTGACTTATTTGGAGATTGTTTGTGTTTTAGTTCTTGTCTTGCGCTCCTATTTTGGTGGCTTTTCCTGTTTTGTTGGTATTTTCCTGTCTTCCTTTAAGCGATATTCCCCGCACCTGCTTTGTTTTAGCAATCAAGAATATTTAAGTTGCTGCTATCTTTTTTTGTGTGGACATTGTCGATTGTCATGTCATGTTCAAGTGTACTTTGTGGACGCCGTCTCTGCTCCACACGCTGTAAGTCTTTGCTGTCGTCCAGCATTATTTTTGTTTACTTTGTCGCCAGTTCAGTTTCAGTTTCGTGCTGCATAGCCTTCCCTAAGCTCTAATGCCTTTTCTCAGGGGCACTCGCCTTTTGTTTATTTTTGGTTTTAGCATTAGACACCTTTTTACCTGCACCCTGCCTCCCGCTGTTCTCTGCATATTGTGATCACGACAACAAACCCTGTTCCCGACATCTACAAAGCAATTTGCTACATGCTGCCACCTACTGATATGGAAGAGTATTACATGGTTAGTCTGCCGAGCTCGAGAGAGCACCGACACTCAACAACAACACTTTATTTGCGGATTATAATTACTGGTTTGCAAAAAATATTTGTAACCCAAATACTATTATGTTAGATCCACTATGGACTGGACTCTCGCTATTATGTTAGATCCACTATGGACTGGACTCTATTATGTTAGATCCACTATGGACTGGACTCTCACTATTATGTTAGACCCACTATGGACTGGACTCTCGCTATTATGTTAGATCCACTATGGACTGGACTCTCGCTATTATGTTAGATCCACTATGGACTGGACTCTCGCTTTTATGTTAGATCCACTATGGACTGGACTCTCGCTATTATGTTAGATCCACTATGGACTGGACTCTCGCTATTATGTTAGATCCACTATGGACGGGACTCTCACTTTTATGTTAGATCCACTATGGACTGGACTCTCACTTTTTTGTTAGATCCACTATGGACTGGACTCTCACTTTTATGTTAGATCCACTATGGACTGGACTCTCACTATTATGTTAGATCCACTATGGACTGGACTCTCACTATTATGTTAGATCCACTATGGACTGGACCCTCACTTTTATGTTAGATCCACTATGGACTGGACTCTCACTTTTATGTTAGATCCACTATGGACTGTACTCTCACTATTATGTTAGATCCACTATGGACTGGACTCTCACTATTATGTTAGATCCACTATGGACTGGACCCTCACTTTTATGTTAGATCCACTATGGACCGGACTCTCACTATTATGTTAGATCCACTATGGACTGGACTCTCACTTTTATGTTAGATCCACTATGGACTGGACCCTCACTTTTACGTTAGATCCACTATGGACCGGACTCTCACTATTATGTTAGATCCACTATGGACTGGACTCTCACTTTTATGTTAGATCCACTATGGACTGGACTCTCGCTATTATGTTAGATCCACTATGGACGGGACTCTCACTTTTATGTTAGATCCACTATGGACTGGACTCTCACTTTTTTGTTAGATCCACTATGGACTGGACTCTCACTTTTATGTTAGATCCACTATGGACTGTACTCTCACTATTATGTTAGATCCACTATGGACTGGACTCTCACTATTATGTTAGATCCACTATGGACTGGACCCTCACTTTTATGTTAGATCCACTATGGACCGGACTCTCACTATTATGTTAGATTCACTATGGACTGGACTCTCACTTTTATGTTAGATCCACTATGGACTGGACCCTCACTTTTATGTTAGATCCACTATGGACTGGACTCTCACTATTATGTTAGATCCACTATGGACTGGACTCTCACTTTTATGTTAGATCCACTATGGACTGGACTCTCACTTTTATGTTAGATCCACTATGGACTGGACTCTCACTATTATGTTAGATCCACTATGGACTGGACCCTCACTTTTATGTTAGATCCACTATGGACTGGACTCTCACTATTATGTTAGATCCACTATGGACTGGACTCTCACTATTATGTTAGATCCACTATGGACAGGACTCTCACTATTATGTTAGATCCACTATGGACTGGACTCTCACACTATTATGTTAGATCCACTATGGACTGGACTCTCACTATTATGTTAGATCCACTGTGGACTGGACTCTCACACTATTATGTTAGATCCACTATGGACTGGACTCTCACTAATATGTTAGATCCACTATGGACTGGACTCTCACTAATATGTTAGATCCACTATGGACTGGACTCTCACACTATTATGTTAGATCCACTATGGACTGGACTCTCACACTATTATGTTAGATCCACTATGGACTGGACTCTCACTATTATGTTAGATCCACTATGGACTGGACTCTCACTATTATGTTAGATCCACTATGGACTGGACTCTCACTATTATGTTAGATCCACTATGGACTGGACTCTCACTATTATGTTAGATCCACTATGGACTGGACTCTCGCTATTATGTTAGATCCACTATGGACTGGACTCTCACTTTTATGTTAGATCCACTATGGACAGGACTCTCACTATTATGTTAGATCCACTATGGACTGGACTCTCACTATTATGTTAGATCCACTATGGACTGGACTCTCACACTATTATGTTAGATCCACTATGGACTGGACTCTCACACTATTATGTTAGATCCACTATGGACTGGACTCTCACTATTATGTTAGATCCACTATGGACTGGACTCTCACTATTATGTTAGATCCACTATGGACTGGACTCTCACTATTATGTTAGATCCACTATGGACTGGACTCTCACTATTATGTTAGATCCACTATGGACTGGACTCTCGCTATTATGTTAGATCCACTATGGACTGGACTCTCACTTTTATGTTAGATCCACTATGGACAGGACTCTCACTATTATGTTAGATCCACTATGGACTGGACTCTCACTATTATGTTAGATCCACTATGGACTGGACTCTCACACTATTATGTTAGAACCACTATGGACTGGACTCTCACACTATTATGTTAGATCCACTATGGACTGGACTCTCACTATTATGTTAGATCCACTATGGACTGGACTCTCACTTTTATGTTAGATCCACTATGGACAGGACTCTCACTATTATGTTAGATCCACTATGGACTGGACTCTCACTATTATGTTAGATCCACTATGGACTGGACTCTCACACTATTATGTTAGAACCACTATGGACTGGACTCTCACACTATTATGTTAGATCCACTATGGACTGGACTCTCACTTTTATGTTAGATCCACTATGGACTGGACTCTCGCTATTATGTTAGATCCACTATGGACTGGACTCTCACTTTTATGTTAGATCCACTATGGACTGGACTCTCGCTATTATGTTAGATCCACTATGGACTGGACTCTCGCTATTATGTTAGATCCACTATGGACTGGACTCTCACTTTTATGTTGGATCCACTACGGACTGGACTCTCACTATTATGTTGGATCTACTATGGACTGGACCCTCACTTCTTTGTTAGATCCACTATGGACTGGACTCTCACTTTTATGTTAGATCCACTATGGACTGGACTCTCGCTATTATGTTAGATCCACTATGGACTGGACTCTCACTTTTATGTTAGATCCACTATGGACTGGACTCTCACTTTTATGTTAGATCCACTATGGACTGGACTCTCACTATTATGTTAGATCCACTATGGAATGGACTCTCACTATTATGTTAGATCCACTATGGACTGGACTCTCACTATTATGTTAGATCCACTATGGACAGGACTCTCACTATTATGTTAGATCCACTATGGACAGGACTCTCACTATTATGTTAGATCCACTATGGACTGGACTCTCACACTATTATGTTAGATCCACTATGGACTGGACTCTCACTATTATGTTAGATCCACTATGGACTGGACTCTCACTATTATGTTAGATCCACTATGGACTGGACTCTCACTATTATGTTAGATCCACTATGGACTGGACTCTCACTATTATGTTAGATCCGCTATGGACTGGACTCTCGCTATTATGTTAGATCCACTATGGACTGGACTCTCACTTTTATGTTAGATCCACTATGGACAGGACTCTCACTATTATGTTAGATCCACTATGGACTGGACTCTCACTATTATGTTAGATCCACTGTGGACTGGACTCTCACACTATTATGTTAGATCCACTATGGACTGGACTCTCACTTTTATGTTAGATCCACTATGGACAGGACTCTCACTATTATGTTAGATCCACTATGGACTGGACTCTCACTATTATGTTAGATCCACTATGGACTGGACTCTCACACTATTATGTTAGATCCACTATGGACTGGACTCTCACACTATTATGTTAGATCCACTATGGACTGGACTCTCACACTATTATGTTAGATCCACTATGGACTGGACTCGCACTATTATGTTAGATCCACTATTGACTGGACTCTCACTATTATGTTAGATCCACTATGGACTGGACTTTCACAATATTATGTTAGACCCACTATGGACTGGACTCTCACTATTATGTTAGATCCACTATGGAATGGACTCTCACTATTATGTTAGATCCACTATGGACTGGACTCTCACTATTATGTTAGATCCACTATGGACAGGACTCTCACTATTATGTTAGTTCCACTATGGACAGGACTCTCACTATTATGTTAGATCCACTATGGACTGGACTCTCACACTATTATGTTAGATCCACTATGGACTGGACTCTCACTATTATGTTAGATCCACTATGGACTGGACTCTCACTATTATGTTAGATCCACTATGGACTGGACTCTCACTATTATGTTAGATCCACTATGGACTGGACTCTCACTATTATGTTAGATCCACTATGGACTGGACTCTCGCTATTATGTTAGATCCACTATGGACTGGACTCTCACTTTTATGTTAGATCCACTATGGACAGGACTCTCACTATTATGTTAGATCCACTATGGACTGGACTCTCACTATTATGTTAGATCCACTGTGGACTGGACTCTCACACTATTATGTTAGATCCACTATGGACTGGACTCTCACTTTTATGTTAGATCCACTATGGACAGGACTCTCACTATTATGTTAGATCCACTATGGACTGGACTCTCACTATTATGTTAGATCCACTATGGACTGGACTCTCACACTATTATGTTAGATCCACTATGGACTGGACTCTCACACTATTATGTTAGATCCACTATGGACTGGACTCTCACACTATTATGTTAGATCCACTATGGACTGGACTCGCACTATTATGTTAGATCCACTATTGACTGGACTCTCACTATTATGTTAGATCCACTATGGACTGGACTTTCACAATATTATGTTAGACCCACTATGGACTGGACTCTCACTATTATGTTAGATCCACTATGGAATGGACTCTCACTATTATGTTAGATCCACTATGGACTGGACTCTCACTATTATGTTAGATCCACTATGGACAGGACTCTCACTATTATGTTAGTTCCACTATGGACAGGACTCTCACTATTTTGTTAGATCCACTATGGACTGGACTCTCACACTATTATGTTAGATCCACTATGGACTGGACTCTCACTATTATGTTAGATCCACTATGGACTGGACTCTCACTATTATGTTAGATCCACTATGGACTGGACTCTCACTATTATGTTAGATCCACTATGGACTGGACTCTCACTATTATGTTAGATCCACTATGGACTGGACTCTCGCTATTATGTTAGATCCACTATGGACTGGACTCTCACTTTTATGTTAGATCCACTATGGACAGGACTCTCACTATTATGTTAGATCCACTATGGACTGGACTCTCACTATTATGTTAGATCCACTGTGGACTGGACTCTCACACTATTATGTTAGATCCACTATGGACTGGACTCTCACTTTTATGTTAGATCCACTATGGACAGGACTCTCACTATTATGTTAGATCCACTATGGACTGGACTCTCACTATTATGTTAGATCCACTATGGACTGGACTCTCACACTATTATGTTAGATCCACTATGGACTGGACTCTCACACTATTATGTTAGATCCACTATGGACTGGACTCTCACACTATTATGTTAGATCCACTATGGACTGGACTCTCACACTATTATGTTAGATCCACTATGGACTGGACTCTCACACTATTATGTTAGATCCACTATGGACTGGACTCGCACTATTATGTTAGATCCACTATTGACTGGACTCTCACTATTATGTTAGATCCACTATGGACTGGACTTTCACAATATTATGTTAGACCCACTATGGACTGGACTCTCACTATTATGTTAGATCCACTATGGACTGGACTCTCACTATTATGTTAGATCCACTATGGACTGGACTCTCACAATATTATGCTAGTCCAGGGGTCGGGAACTTTTTTGGCTGAGAGAACCATGAAAGCCAAATATGTTAAAATATATATCCGTGAGAGCCATATAATATTTTTTTTAACACTAAATACAACTAAATGCGTGGGGGGAGGGGGGGGCCTTTGAGACACTTGTGATTTAGGGCTGTATAAATAAACATTGAGATATATATATATACCGTATTTTCCGCACTATAAGGCGCACCTAAAAACCACAAATTTTCTCAAAAGCTGACAGTGCGCCTTATAACCCGGTGCGCTTTATATATGGATAAATATTAAGATTCATTTTCATAAAGTTTAGGTCTCGCAACTACGGTAAACAGCCGCCATCTTTTTTCCCCGTAGAAGAAGCGCGCGGTGCATGCTGGGATATGTGACGTTTCATTTCCATTTGTGTGTTTATGTAAAGACCCCAAAATGGCTCCTATTAAGTGTGTTGTCTGTCTAATTATAAATAATGCAGACGAGGCGTGTTAACTGAGTTCTCAACGTTTACTCACAGCGTGCTCATAACCACATTCGAACTCCCAGCATACAACAACGCTTCTCAGGGCTACCGCGCATGCTCGTAACTATCGTTGCATGCTGGGTAGTGTAGTTGTTATATTTGCTAGCTCATAACAGCACATTGAGAGACACGCTTACGCGCTTAATTCAATACTCGCCGTCATTCCGGGTGGATTGACAAAAGACCTCCAGCCGCTAGATATTGGTGTCAACAGGGCATTCGAAGCTAGACTGCTAACTGCGTGGGAACAATGGATGACAGAAGGCGAACACACCTTCACTAAGACGAGGAGGCAGCGCCAGACGACGCCAACATCTGCCAGTGGATCGTAAATTTGCCCAACTTTTCACTTCGGACACCGAAGACGAAGGATTAACGAATGAAGAATAACTTCAGAAAGTGAGCGCTATGTTTATTTTGTGTGTTGTGACATTAACGTTCGAGCAACATTATGTTGCTATTGCTCTGCACTATTTTGAATTTTACTATGTTTGTGATTGCACATTTGCGTACATTTTGGGAGTGAACAGAGTTGTTAGAACGCTGGTTTTTAATATATTATTAAAGTTTGACTGACCTATCTGACTGTTTTTTTGACATTCCCTTTAGCGCAGCGTAGGCGCGGCTTATAGTCCGGGGCGGCTTATTGGTGGACAAAGTTATGAAATATGCCATTCATTGAAGGTGCGGCTAATAATCCGGTGCGCCTTATAGTGCGGAAAATACGGTATATATATATATATATATATATATATATATATATATATATATGGGCTGCAACTAACGATTAATTTGATAATCGATAAATCTGTTGATTATTGTTATTCGATTAATAATCGGATAAAAGACAAACTACATTTCTATCATTTCCAGTATTTTATTGAAAAACCCAGCATACTGGCACCATGTTCTGGACATTGGGGATGCAGCATACAGCAATAATAACACAGAAATGTAACTCATCAGATCAGAACCGAATCAGATATTGTACACGTTTCTGTTGTGAATAATAAACGATTCATTTTAGGCTGCCTCTGAATAATAGCATGAAATAATCCAGCACCTTCATAACGTTTAGTTATACTAAAGCGTCACTCAAATCGAAATATATTTATATAGCTTTATTATGAAACCAACCTGAGATATTTCTGTTTATTTCCAAATTGGTAACCGTGCGTTTTTTCTCTCAAATCGGAGTCAAATGTGCCGGAGACACATTATCAGCCCCGCGTTGCAACAAAGGCATAACGTTAACGTTACTCACAAAAAAGCTGAACTCATGAATGCCTGTTGCCACTATGGACTTAAAAAGTTACGTAGTGTGAGTTCTTCCCTTCATCCATGGCTCCAACATGTTTCCTCTTCAGGTGCTCCTGATCAATGTTGTACTTCCGTGCCATTTTGCAGGAAACACTCTTCTTTGAAGTCTTTAAAGTAATGTGTTCCCACACTTTTGACGACTTAGGTTGTACACTTTTCTCCATTGAAGCAATAACCTCAAGATGATTTTCCGCTGAACTATCAGTACTGTTTTCCTTGCGCCATTTTTCTAATGTTTCCAGACGGCGTCGTCACGTGAGCTGCACATGACACATCATTGGCTAGCTTACCTCCACCTCATGAGCCGTAGCCTCAGCGCTGTTTTGTACTGTTTTTGTACTTAATTTGATTATTGTTTCTCAGCTGTTTGTAAATATTGCAGTTTATAAATAAAGGTTTATAAAAAAGAAAAAAGAAAAAAAAAAAGCTAGCTTTCGTCGGTAAAGTGTGCGGAACAAACGTCCAATTTCTTGCCACTTTCGCATCTTTGGGCCACTGGTGCAACTTGAATCCGTCCCTGTTCGTGTTGTTACACCCTCCGACAACACACCGACCAGTCATGATGTCCCCAAGGTACGGAAAACAGTCGAAAAAACGGAAAATAACAGAGCTGATTTGACTCGGTGTTTGAGAAAATGGCGGATTGCTTCCCGATGTGACGTCATCGCTCCGAGAGCGAATAATAGAAAGGCGTTTAATTCGCCAAAATTCACCCATTTAGAGTTCGGAAATCGGTTAAAAAATATATGGTCTTTTTTCTGCAACATCAAGGTATATAGTGACGCTTACATAGGTCTGGTGATAATGTTCCCCTTTAATCGAAGTAATAATCGACAGATTAATCGATTATCAAATTAGTCGTTAGTTGCAGCCCTAATATATATATATATTAGGGCTGCATATATATATATGTGTGTATATATATATATATATATATATATATATATATATATATATATATATATATATATATATATATATACACACCAGTGACGTGCAGTCACTAGAGGCAGGTGAGGCCCCGTGGAAAGAAAAAAAATGTAAAAAGAAAAAAAATTAATTAAATTGTTATATGTATCCAGTGATTATACTATAAAGTTATTTTCCATTTAACTTCACCAGTTTTAGATTATTTTTATTCAAAATCACATTTGCCGTTCAAATACTGAGAAGAGACGGTGCGGTGAACAGCAGCCAGTTGAGGCACGTCACTCAGTGCCTCAACATGGATTGCGCAATGACTCGGCTAACTGCTGGCCTGCTGTGCAGTGAGACTGTATTGCTATATGAATTATATTATACATTTCCATAGTTTAGTTAGCTGAGGTATATAATGTACAGTGTATTTTGTCAACAACTGTATGTGTGTAACGTATTTCTTGTGCTGAGCGATCATAAAACGGCTGCAAAAGACGCACTGGCTGAGGCTCCAGTAATCCCGCCTCCTGCACCCCCGCCGTAGAATTGTTATATCAACTAAAGCCCACACTTAAACTTTCCACGTGCAAGATTGAATCTATTTAAAAAAGTTATTTCATAAGAAGCCAAAAAGTGCAAAAACAATAATGTTGGTGTTGGAGGAGTTGTGAATGACTGCAGGGCCACAACATTAGGTACGCCTGCAGACTGCAGGTGTACCTAATTCACAACTCCTCCAACACGAACATTATTGTTTTTGCACTTTTTGGCTTCTTATTAAATAACTTTTGTAACCTATTTTCATGGGCTTTCCTCTTTGTGATGTTAAGTTCCTGTTATGCGCTGTTATACAGTATATGCCTTGAGCTCTTATTTTGAAGGCGCTAAGAGCGAAAGTGATGTGACACGGAGCGGAGGTTTTTGAAAGAAGGTAAATAAAGTGGTCCTCGTGTAAACTGGAGCCTCCGTACTTCTTATTTTGTAGTTTCATACAGTACAGGCGACATTTATAAACCCTCGGTTACACTTTTTTAAATACCGTATTTTCCGCACCATAAGCCGCCCTGGGTTATAAGCCGCGCCTTCAATGAACGGCATATTTCAAAACTGTGTCCACCTATAAGCCGCCCCGTGTTATAAGCCGCATCTAACTGCGCTAAAGGGAATGTCAAAAAAACAGTCAGATAGGTCAGTCAAACTTTAATAATATATTAAAAACCAGCGTTCTAACAACTCTGTTCACTCCCAAAATGTACGGTAATGTGCAAATGTGCAATCACAAACATAGTAAATATCAATAACTTAATGTTGCTCGAACGTTAATGTCACAACACACAAAATAAACATAACGCTCACTTTCTGAAGTTATTCTTCATTCATAAATCCCTCGAATTCTTCTCCTTCGGTGTCCGAATTAAAAAGTTGGGCGAATACGGGATCCAAAATGGCCGGCTTATGTTATATTCTCTTGCTGCTGCTCTATTTCCGTGTTCTTCGGCATGACTTATTGCCTTAAGTTTAAATTCTGCGTTATACGCGTGTCGCTTAGTAGGAGCCATTTTGTGGTCTTTACAGATGTAAACACACAAAGGAAATGAAACGTAATACCCGCGCGCTTCTTCTTCTACGGGGGCGGGTGGTTGCTTACCGTAGAAGAAGAAGCGCTTCCTCTTCTACGGGGGCGGGTGCTTACCTTGGCAGTTGCTTACCATAGAAGAAGAAGCGCTTCCTCTTCTACGGGGAAAAAAGATGGCGGCTGTTTACCGTAGTTGCGAGACCGAAACTTTCCATCCATCCATCCATCTTCTTCCGCTTATCCGAGGTCGGGTCGCGGGGGCAGCAGCCTAAGCAGGGAAGCCCAGACTTCCCTCTCCCCAGCCACTTCGTCCAGCTCCTCCCGGGGGATCCCGAGGCGTTCCCAGGCCAGCCGGGAGACATAGTCTTCCCAACGTGTCCTGGGTCTTCCTCGTGGCCTCCTACCGGTCGGACATGCCCTAAACACCTCCTTAGGGAGGCGCTCGGGTGGCATCCTGACCAGATGCCCGAACCACCTCATCTGGCTCCTCTCGATGTGGAGGAGCAGCGGCTTTACTTTGAGCTCCCCCCGGATGGCAGAGCTTCTCACCCTATCTCTAAGGGAGAGCACCGCCACCCGGCGGAGGAAACTCATTTCGGCCGCTTGTACCCGTGATCTTGTCCTTTCGGTCATAACCCAAAGCTCATGACCATAGGTGAGGATGGGAACGTAGATCGACCGGTAAATTGAGAGCTTTGCCTTCCGGCTCAGCTCCTTCTTCACCACAACGGATCGATACAGCGTCCGCATTACTGAAGACGCCGCACCGATCCGCCTGTCGATCTCACGATCCACTCTTCCCTCACTCGTGAACAAGACTCCGAGGTACTTGAACTCCTCCACTTGGGGCAAGATCTCCTCCCCAACCCGGAGATGGCACTCCACCCTTTTCCGGGCGAGAACCATGGACTCGGACTTGGAGGTGCTGATTCTCATCCCAGTCGCTTCACACTTTATGAAAATAAATATTTATATTAATCCATATATAAAGCGCACCGGGTTATAAGCCGCACTGTCAGCTTTTGTGAAAATTTGTGGTTTTTAGGTGCGGCTTATAGTGCGGAAAATACGGGTAGATTCAATCTTGCACGTGGAAAGTTTAAGTGAGGGCTTTAGTTGTGGACTTCATTTATAAGTAAAGGTAAGACCATAACAACGTTTTTTTTTTATTAAATGTGCTTTTTTGTGTGCTACAGTTTGTATGTGTAAAGTTAAAGTTAAGTTAAAGTACCAATGATTGTCACACACACACTAGGTGTGGTGAAATTTGTCCTCTGCATTTGACCCATCCCCTTGTTCACCCCCTGGGAGGTGAGGGGAGCAGTGGGCAGCAGCGGCGCCGCGCCCGGGAATCATTTTTGGTGATTTAACCCCCAATTCCAAGCCTTGATGCTGAGTGCCAAGCAGGGAAGAATGCTGGTATGAGCTTTTAAACATAACCCGTTAACTGCTGCCAATCAAATGGTGAATAAGATACTCTTTAGGGTTCAAGGTTGGCAAGTATGACCCCACCCCGCGACCCGAAAAGGGACAAGCGGTAGGAAAATGTATGGATGGTCGGACTTGCCATTTCCTCTCCAACATTTACGTGCACATATTAGTCAAGTCTAACCTGCTCCACGGTGGAAGGCCTGCACAGGCCGGGTGAGATGAGCGAAATCTCGGGCAGACGCGGTCTTCCCAGGCCTCCATGCTCCGCCGCCGTGGACTCAAACACGGCCATTTCCTCCTCCTCTTCGTCCAGAGGGGACATACACGCCGAGGACGAAAACAACGCCATTTATCTGTCGCGAAACGCACGGAAAAGAAAACAGACAAGAGTTCACATTTATATCACTTCCGCCTTTTTATCCGCCATGACAAGACTTCACCTTTCCTGGCGAGCAACACCTTCGACGGATTAACTTTCATTACAAACTTACCTTCGTCACTCCGAGAGCGGATAAACACCCAGAAACAACAACAAATATAAAACAAATGTCATACAAAGTGAGTCAACGCCAGTTTACTGACCTTTTATCCCGCAATGAAACGCTCCAAAATGACGACTTTCCTTATTCAAAGACCGCGCCAGGCAAAATGTTACTGGAAGAAGTTTGAATGCATAGCGACTCGCCTATTGGCTGATGCCTTGTGTTCTCTGCTCTGATTGGCTGATGCTCTGTGTTCTCTGCTCTGATTGGTTGTTAGAAACTCCCAGGGTGTCCCACCTTAAATATTCCTACCTCAACAAAAACAACTTTAGAGTAGTTCCGGTCACATGTTGTCATCTTCTAAGGCAGGGGTGTCAAACTCAAATACAGAGTGGACCAAAATGTAAAACTGAACAAGGTTGAACAAATTAACCTTTTAATAGGGACCCAAACAAGTTTTGCATTGAATATTGAACAAGCAAGGCTTATAAAACTTTATAGTGACATGCAAAATCCAGTTTCAAATAATAATAATTAAAAAACATCAATGGCATATCAACTAAAATTGTAATAAAAATCTATTTGCAGTCCTCTGAGGTAAAAGCTTTTTCCACAGGTTAATAATAAATTTGGAAATAAAATAACAATAATGAATTAAAGCTGCAAGCAGCGATGGACGGGACCGACTTTGACGGCACATAAAATCCAAACCGGAGCAGTCATTAAAACTCTTTGGTCAACTTTTAATCAGAAGGGTTCAATCTCTCTCCTGTGCTAGTTTGAAGCCGACACGACAAACGCGCTCAGAGGAGGTAATGTTTGAAAAAAGGCGACCGGTTTTTACAAGAACTTTTGTTTTGAAGGGGGAATTGCAAACTTCCTGTTGATTTTTGCTGGGGGTTGTCAGTGTATGAAATGTAGGTCTGAGTGAGACCTACATAGAGGTTTTTGTTTCATGTTCCTACTAGAAGTTACAGCCAGTTTTGTCTGAGTTTTCTTCCGAGGAGCAGTTGTGTCTGTGTTTTCTTCCTAGGGGGCGCTAGAGCGCAATTTTGAGTTTTGGGGTTGGGGTTTTTATTAGATCGCAATTTTTGCCAGTCCTGATGCGTGAGTCCAGTTTGGTGAGTTTTGAAGCATGTTAAGGAGGTCAAATTACAGCTCAAAGAGGCAAAAGTGACTGTTTTTACAAAACTTTTGTTGTTTTGAAGGGGGAATTGCCAACTTCCTGTTGATTTTTGCTGGGAATTGTAAATATATGAAATGTAGGTCTAAGTGAGACCGACATAGAGGTTTTTGTTTCATGTCTCTAAGACATTCCTATTGGAAGTTACAGGCAGTTTTGTCTGAGTTTTCTTCCTAGGAGCAGTTGTGTCTGTGTTTTCTTCCTAGGGGGCGTTA
>NC_084573.2:34547500-34572500 GCF_033978685.3 Nerophis lumbriciformis
TTTCCAAGGGAAATACTTTTAAACTTGCAGAAAAGTCACTGTCCCGTTTGGAAGACGCCTGCTTTTACAATGTCAAAGTGTGAAAGACAACCACAACAAGTTTGGGATATTTGATGTTTTATTCCAGCACAAGTTTCTGTGTTGTAAAATGGCTGTGTAACTAGGAATTGAAAGGAGAAGTACAAAATGGGAAAATTACAGACAGATCTAATATCATTTGTTTTTAATTCCTATTGTGTTTATTCCCTAAAACCACATCTAGGAAAACATCACTTCCCTGCCTTTCTTTGGAAACACACTGTAATTTAAAAAAAACATCTGAAAAGGGCCAGTGAATGACACACAACATTTTTTAAAATGTTTTTTTTTTTTTAAACCAGCTAAGTTAGGAAGCATTTCTTTTTCCGCCCTTTTTTTTTTTTTTTTTTAAACATTTCACACACTTTCTGCTGACAGTGACACAGAATTGAGGCCTGCAACAAAACAATGCATTTTAAATGCATTTTTTTCTTTTTTTTTTTTTTTAGTAATAACAACTGCTGAACTTCTAATAATAATAATAATAATAATAATAATATGTTTTTCCTCAAATAAAATTTGGCTAAGCAAATGACAAAGAAGTCAACCCGAACAAAAATAAAACAGCAGCAGTACCGTCACCCCTTGTCCCTCGCTGGCCCAATTTCAGCTCCGCCGCGTTGGAAGCGTCGGCCCAAACGCTCATCATTTGTCCACAGGGGATGCAAGGATGACTGCATGTCTTGGGAATGTGGTCTCCTACGATGTTGGCTGAGGCTTACAACAGTTTGGAGATCTCTAAAAACGTCCTGCTCAAAAACCAACAATTCGTTTACCAAATGACAAATCATTAAAAGAAAAGTGGTGTGGGGATTATTCACAGACTTTGAGAGATGTTGGAGTTATGTTATGTACAGAGGATTAGTGCCAAATCAAACTTGTAATACCACATCAATCAGGGATGGAAAAGGTGAAGAAAACGCTCTTTTCCAATGCTAATATGTTTGACGGGGACATATATGGCTTAAATCAGTGTCAAACTAGGGCGGGGGGGATGAAAAAGAGCCTTTTAGTCGGCACGCGCCTCATCTCCTTCGTCCCTTCCAGTCGGATGCCGTGGAGCTGCCAGTGTAAACATCGTCGCCGCCACATCAGCTCCAAGACAAAAACAACCACAAAGAAAATGTGCTGGCTGCTGCTGTGGTGGAGAAATCATAGAATCTAGGCAGCTACCGATCAGGAACACATCCTGGGGTTGGGAGCAGTTAGTGCAAAGTGGGCCAAGGAGGGGGGGGGACTCTGACTTTATGGAACTACGACGGAAGGAGTCCTGAGTCTTTGACTTCAAATGTATGACCGTGTGTATGTGTAAACATCAACATGACAGCTGTGATGTGTGAGGGCTGTAATTCATAAACGTGGCCCCTCCCCCTCCAACCCCTCCCCCGAACGGTTTTAGTCTCGCCGTTATTGTACATTCATCCGCGGAAAAAAGGGAGGGGCCATCCGATCCCCGGGCGCTACCTGCTCGCCTCGTCGGCGTCCTCAAAACAGGCAGCAGTAGAGGTGCTGCAGGGCGCTGTACCACACCAGGCCGGAGACGAACGCCAAGGACTGGACCACGCACAGCCACACGGGGTCGAGGGTCATTTGCCGGGAGGCCGCTTGCCTCTCTCCGTCCTGAGGTGGGAACGCACCTGTGGAGGAGAGGAAGGACGGGCGGGTGAGTCGACAAATCTGGTCGGGGTTCGCGCAAAGGTAGCATTGTTTCACACACTGCACATGGTAGACTAGAGGAGCCAGCAGATTTTTTTTGGATCTATCCAAGGCCTTTGACACAATAGACTTTGAGATCTTATTGTCTAAGCTATATCACTATGGTGTCAGAGGGGTACCTCTCGATTGGTTCCGCTCTTACCTATACGGAAGGCAGCAATGTGTATGCGTTAGAGATGCGCAGTTTGCGGGCACAACCGCGGAGTCCGCGGATTATCCGCGTATCGGGCGGATGAAATTTAAAAAAATTTGATTTTATCAGCGGGTCGGGTCGGGTCGGGTCGGGCGATTGAAAAAAAAAAAAAAAAGATTTTAAATAGATTCAGGCGGGTGGCAGTTAAACCAATTGGGAAATATATATACATAGTTAAATGTTGTTACCCACATACGAAAAACGAGCAGGCACCTGCTGCATATGCCACAACAGAAGAAAAAAAAGAAAAAGAGATGGACACTTTTACGGAGCGGAGAAGGCCCCCGACGCCTCGCCGGGGTCCGGGACCGAGGCCCCTTCCCCCGAGAGGGCCCCACCGGGAGCCGTAGCTGAGGCGATCCGCGAGAAGGGCCCGACGCACGTCCAGGGTCACCACCGCGCCGACACCCCGCCTCGTCCGCCTTCGCCGCGGCCGGCGTCACGCGCAGCAGGTAAGCAGCTTACCTGCCCGCCACCCCCGTGGCCGGGGGCTCGTAACAGGGGTCACTCCGCGCGCTCCGCCCGCGCAGCTTACCTGCCCGCCACCCCTGTTGCCGGGGGCGCGTAACAGGGGTCACTCCGCGCGCAGTGCGCTCACGAAAGGGGTGGGGCTCACCCTGGTTGATATAGACAGCAGCTAGGACGGTGGCCATGGAAGTTGGAACCCGCTAAGGAGTGTGTAACAACCCACCTGCCGAATCAACTAGCCCTGAAAATGGATGGCGCTGGAGCGTCGGGCCCATATACCCGGCCGTCGCCGGCAGTGAGACGCGCTTGGAGGTGCGCTCAGCGCGGCTCCCATATGATTGCGCACTGGTGTGCGTCTGGGTCGTGACAGCGTGGCACGCGAATGTCTGTGCTGCGTTGGATCAGTCTCCTTTCTTTAACAGGCAAAAGCTTTATAACCTCACTAATGCCTTGCATCGTCTATATTAGATATATAACAACGGGCGGGTGCGGGCGGATGGGGGGCGGATGCAGTTCTGATCAAATGTTAGATCGGGTGGATTGCGGATGGTTGACGACTTTCTGATGCGGTTGCGGATGAAATAATTGCCTATCCGCGCATCTCTAGTATGCGTCAATGATCACAATTCACCCTGTATGACCATAAATTATGGGGTTCCCCAGGGATCCATCTCGGGGCCTCTCCTTTTTATCCTATACATAAATGATTTTGTAAACTCCTCCGAAACTTTTCATAAAATAATTTTTGCTGACGATACAAATTTGTTTACCTCACACAGGAGCCTACACGATCTACAAGTAACTGTCAATTCAGAGCTTGTGAAAGTGGATTCCTGGTTCAAATGCAATAAGCTCTCCATCCATCCATCTTCTTCCGCTTATCCGAGGTCGGGTCGCGGGGGCAGCAGCTTAAGCAGGGAAGCCCAGACTTCCCTCTCCCCAGCCACTTCGTCCAGCTCCTCCCGGGGGATCCCGAGGCGTTCCCAGGCCAGCCGGGAGAGATAGGCTTCCCAACGTGTCCTGGGTCTTCCCTGTGGCCTCCTACCGGTCGGACGTGCCCGAAACACCTTCCTAGGGAGGCGTTCGGGTGGCATCCTGACCAGATGCCCGAACCACCTCATCTGGCTCCTCTCCATGTGGAGGAGCAGCGGCTTTAGTTTGAGCTCCCCCCGGATGACAGAGCTTCTCACCCTATCTCTAAGGGAGAGCCCCGCCACTCGGCGGAGGAAACTCATTTGGGCCGCTTGTACCCGTGATCTTGTCCTTTCGGTCATGACCCAAAGCTCATGACCATAGGTGAGGATGGGAACGTAGATCGACCGTTAAATCGAGAGCTTTGCCTTCCGGCTCAGCTCCTTCTTCACCACAACGGATCGATACAGCGTCCGCATTACTGAAGACGCCGCACCGATCCGCCTGTCGATCTCACGATCCACTCTTCCCCCACTCGTGAACAAGACTCCGAGGTACTTGAACTCCTCCACTTGGGGCAATAAGCTCTCACTTAATGTAAATAAAACACATTTTATTCTATTTCGTTCTAATAAAAACCGGACAAATACTGAGCACTGCCATATCAACATCAATGGGCAGGAAATACAGAGAGTGTACTCCACAAAATTCCTGGGGGGTCATCATTGACGAATACCTCAATTTCAAATGTCACATTAGCCATCTGTTAAACAAATTATCCAAATATGTTGGCCTGTTCTTTCACCTTCGTCATTATCTTCCTCTTTATGCTCTACTCACCCTATATAAAACTCTCTTTGAACCACATCTAAACTACTGTAATGTCATCTGGTGTAACACCTTCCCTACCTACCTTCACAAATTAGAATCCATGCAAAAGAAAATCATACGGGCCCTGTCATGGTCCAAGTTTAATGCCCCCACTCCACATCTATTCCATAATTATCATCTCTTAAGACTGACAGAGTTCAATATTTATCAAAATGCTTGTTTAACCTATCAAGTCATTTACAGGCTGAATCTTAGGCTCTGTAGCTTGGTTCCTATCTACCATCCCCAGCATGCCCACAACACTCGTAACTTAGATCTGATATCAGGGAAACATCGTCTACTGGATTGTACCGCTCGAAGTGTTGTATGCAGGGGACCAAAGATTTGGAACCGGCTTAATGAGAGCCTCAAGATGCTGTATCCATTCTCCAACTTCAAAAACTTACCCATTAACCACCTATATTTAATGCCTCATGTGGGGTAGACTACTGTTGGGTTTCGCATGGCTGAATGAATGTATGTATGTATGTATGTGTATGCTTGCTTTAGTACTATTATCTTGTGTTAATCATATAGCGTTGTTTTTTTTGTTTTGTTTTTTGTTGTTGTTGTGCTTGCTACCACGTTTCATCATTCCATGTATATACCCCCTGTCAAAAGCTTCTTCTAGCTTATTTGGGGGACCCTTTCATGTACCAACATCTTTAAATGATGATATTCACTACTATTGTAATTGTTATATGGTATTGTGAATAAACTTGATTGATACACAACAGCTAAGCACACAGTAGCAGTCAAGCTAGAGCAGTGGTTCTTAACCTTGTTGGAGGTCGCAAACCCCACCAGTTTCATATGCACATTCACCGAACCCTTCTTTAGTGAAAAATAAAATGTTATTTTTCAAATTCAAGACGAAGTTATATGTTTTTGGTAACATTTTAGTATGGGGAACATATTCTAAGTAGCAAAGACTTAATTTAGAGTTATTTGGACACTAAGGGAACATATTCTAAGTAACACATACTTAATTTAGAGTTATTTGGACAATAGTGGAACATATTCTAAGTAACAGACTTAATTTAGAGTTATTTGGACACTAGGGGAACATATTCTAAGTAACAAAGACTTAATTTAGAGTTTTTTGGACACTAGGGGAACATATTCTAAGTAACACATACTTAATTTAGAGTTATTTGGACACTAGGGGAACATATTCTAAGTAACAAAGACTTAATTTAGAGTTATTTGGACACTAGGGGAACATATTCTAAGTAACAAAGACTTACGGTAATTTAGAGTTATTTGGACACTAAGGGAACATATTCTAAGTAACAAAGACTTAATTTAGAGTTTTTTGGACACTAGGGGAACATATTCTAAGTAACAAAGACTTAATTTAGAGTTATTTGGACACTAGGGGAACATATTCTAAGTAACAAAGACTTACGGTAATTTAGAGTTTTTTGGACACTAGGGGAACATATTCTAAGTAACAAAGACTTAATTTAGAGTTATTTGGACACTAGTGGAACATATTCTAAATAACACATACGTAATTTAGAGGTATTTGGACACTAGAGGAACATATTCTAAGTAACACAGACTTAATTTAGAGTTTTTTGGACACATGGGGAACATTTTCTAAGTAACAAAGACTTAATTTAGAGTTATTTGGACACTAGGGGAACATATTCTAAGTAACAAAGACTTAATTTAGAGTTTTTTGGACACTAGTGGAACATATTCTAAGTAACAAAGACTTAATTTAGAGTTTTTTGGACACTAGGGGAACATATTCTAAGTAACAAAGACTTAATTTAGAGTTTTTTGGACACTAGGAGAACATATTCTAAGTAACACAGACTTAATTTAGAGGTATTTGGACACTAGGAGAACATATTCTAAGTAACAAAGACTTAATTTAGAGTTTTTTGGACACTAGGGGAACATATTCTAAGCAACAAAGACTTAATTTAGAGTTTTTTGGACACTAGGGGAACATATTCTAAGTAACGAAGACTTAATTTAGAGTTATTTGGACACTAAGGGAACATATTCTAAGTAACAAAGACTTAATTTAGAGTTTTTTGGACACTAGGGGAACATATTCTAAATAACACATACTTAATTTAGAGGTATTTGGACACTAGGGGAACATATTCTAAGTAACAAAGACTTAATTTAGAGTTATTTGGACACTAGGGGAACATATTCTAAGTAACAAAGACTTAATTTAGAGTGTTTTGGACAATAGGGGAACATATTCTAAGTAACACAGATTTAATTTAGAGTTTTTTTGACACTAGAGGAACATATTCTAAGTAACAAAGACTTAATTTAGAGTTATTTGGACACTAGGGGAACATATTCTAAGTAACAAAGACTTAATTTAGAGTTTTTTGGACACTAGGGGAACATATTCTAAGTAACAAAGACTTAATTTAGAGTTATTTGGTTAGGGTTAGGGTTAGAGGGTTAGGTTCAGGGTTAGAGGGTTAGGCTTATAATAAGGCCATGCCGAATAAGGCATTAATAAGTACTTAAAGGCCTACTGAAAGCCACTACTACCGACCACGCAGTCTGATAGTTCATATATCAATGATGAAATCTTAACATTGCAACACATGCCAATACGGCCGGGTTAACTTACTAAAGTGCAATTTTAAATTTTGCGCGAAATATCCTGCTGAAAACGTCTCGGTATGATGACGCCGGCACGTGATGTCACAGATTGTAGAGGACATTTTTGGACAGCATGGAGTCCAGTCCATAGTGGATCTAACATAATAGTGAGAGTCCAGTCCATAGTGGATCTAACATAATAGTGTGAGAGTCCAGTCCATAGTGGATCTAACATAATAGTGAGAGTCCAGTCCATAGTGGATCTAACATAATAGTGAGAGTCCAGTCCATAGTGGATCCAACATAATAGTGAGAGTCCAGTCCATAGTGGATCTAACATAATAGTGAGAGTCCAGTCCATAGTGGATCTAACATAATAGTGAGAGTCCAGTCCATAGTGGATCTAACATAATAGTGAGAGTCCAGTCCATAGTGGATCTAACATAATAGTGAGAGTCCAGTCCATAGTGGGGCCAGCAGGAGTTTTCAACGGACCCTTTGGAATGGATTAATAGCGAAACCCGAGGTACCATAGAGTCTCACACACAAACTAGAATTGCAAAAAAAGGGGGAACAGACCTGTGTCGTAGAAGTGGGCCAGCAACTCCTCTTTCTCCACAAACCTCTGATACAGCCAGGCCGTCAGAGCTTCCTCCTTGACAGGAACCTCTTTAATAGGGTACATCCTGACATGCAAACACACACACACAAAAAAGGTCAGCGGGCAGAATCGTAAGGTAAATCCTGGGCATCAGCAAAAGATTTGCAGGAGTCCATGTCAAACAAGAGTCAAACAATTTGTCATAGTTATAGCCAACTACCTTTTGACTTAAACTATGTTGACATAAACTAAATAAATAACAAATAATTCACTGAATAAATAACAAATAAAAATGAGACGGAAATGTCAATTGAACTCCAATCATAATAATATATTATTTTCATAAGGGGCCTTTGAAGGCACTTAAGGTTGTCGTACAGCAGTGTTTTTCAACCACTGTGCCGCGGCACACTAGTGTACCGTGAGATATTGTCTGGTGTGCCGTGGGAGATGATGTAATTTCACCTAATTGGGTTAAAAAAAATTTTTTTGCACACCGGTAATTATAAATAATGTGCCGTTGTTGAGTGTCGGTGCTGTCTAGAGCGCGGCAGAGTAACCGTGTAATACTCTTCCATATCAGTAGGTGGCAGCAGGTAGCCAATTGCTTTGTGGATGTCGGGAACATTGTTTGTCGTGATCACAAAAGAGGTATCTAATGCTTAAAGGGGAACATTATCACCAGACCTATGTAAGCGTCAATATATACCTTGATGTTGCAGAAAAAAGACCATATATTTTTTTAACCGATTTCCGAACTCTAAATGGGTGAATTTTGGCGAATTAAACGCCTTTCTAATATTCGCTCTCGGAGCGATGACGTCACAACGTGACGTCACATCGGGAAGCAATCCGCCATTTTCTCAAACACCGAGTCAAATCAGCTCTGTTATTGTCCGTTTTTTCGACTGTTTTCCATACCTTGGAGACATCATGCCTCGTCGGTGTGTTGTCGGAGGGTGTAACAACACGAACAGGGACGGATTCAAGTTGCACCAGTGGCCCAAAGATGCGAAAGTGGCAAGAAATTGGACGTTTGTTCCGCACACTTTACCGACGAAAGCTATGCTACGACAGAGATGGCAAGAATGTGTGGATATCCTGCGACACTCAAAGCAGATGCATTTCCAACGATAAAGTCAAAGAAATCTGCCGCCAGACCCCCATTGAATCTGCCGGAGTGTGTGAGCAATTCAGGGACAAAGGACCTCGGAAGCACGGCAAGGAATGGCGGCAGTTTGTTCCCGCAGACGAGCGAGCTAAACCCCCTATCGACCCTAGCTTCCCTGGCCTGCTGACATCAACTCCAAAACTGGACAGATCAGCTTTCAGGAAAAAAGCACGGATGAGGGTATGTCTACAGAATATATTAATTGATGAAAATTGGGCTGTCTGCACTCTCAAAGTGCATGTTGCTGCCAAATGTATTTAATATGCTGTAAACCTAGTTCATAGTTGTTATTTTCCTTTAATGCCAAACAAACACATACCAATCGTTGGTTAGAAGGCGATCGCCGAATTTGTCCTCGCTTTCTCCCGTGTTGCTGGCTGTCGTGTCGTTTTCGTCGGTTTCGCTTGCATACGGTTCAAACCGATATGGCTCAATAGCTTCAGTTTCTTCTTCAATTTGGTTTTCGCTACCTGCCTCCACACTACAACCATCCGTTTCAATACATGCGTAATCTGTTGAATCGCTTAAGCCGCTGAAATCCGAGTCTGAATCCGAGCTAATGTCGCTATAGCTTGCTGTTCTATGCGCCATGTTTGTTTGTGTTGGCTTCACTATGTGACGTCACAGGAAAATGGACGGGTGGTTAAAATCAGGCACTTTGAAGCTTTTTTTAGGGATATTGCGTGATGGGTAAAATTTTGAAAAAAACTTCGAAAAATATAATAAGCCACTGGGAACTGATTTTTAATGGTTTTAACCATTCTGAAATTGTGATAATGTTCCCCTTTAAACCAAAAATAAACAAAAGGCGAGTGCCGCTAAGAAAAGGCATTGAAGCTTAGGGAAGGCTATGCAGAACGAAACTAAAACTGAACTGGCTGCAAAGTAAACAGAAACAGAATGCTGGACGACAGCAAAGACTTACAGCGTGTGGAGCAGCAGACGGCGTCCACAAAGTACACCCATACATGACATGACAATCAACAACAAAATAGGAAACTCTACACACAGGAAAACAGCAAAAAACTGAAAATAAGCCAGGGCGATGTTGTGACAGGTGGTGACAGTACACTTGATTTGAGTTATAGTAATGCATGCTTGGTTATGGTTTGAATTTATATCCAACAATTGCGAGAACTACCTTTTACTGTCAATATCGGCTGCTGAGTTTAATTTTTTTAATGTTTTCCACTAATGGTGTGCCTCGGGATTTTTCTAATGAAAAAAATGTGCCTTGGCTCGAAAAAGGTTGAAAAACACTGTCGTACAGCACTTACAAGTGGCTAAAATTGACAAATTAAAAATGTAACTATAATTGAAGCTTGGAGCAGAGCAACAGTAGAAAAAACAGACATGAGCGTCAAACAAACATATCTAATTTCGTCTCGACGGGTGGAATATGTTAGAATTATATATATACACAGTCAAAGCTCTTTTAGGAAAGTGGGAGGTGGTGCCAAGAGAACGCTACATTTCGGACTGCATTGTGCCGAAATTTGGTGCAGGAGGAATTATGGTGTGGGTTTTTTTTTTTCAGGAGTTGGGCTTGGCCCCTTAGTTCCAGTGAAAGGAACTTTGAATGCTCCAGGATACCAAAACATTTTGGACAATTCCATGCTCCAGTTTGGAGCGGGCCCCTTCCTCTTCCAACATGACAAGGTCCATAAAGACATGGATGACAGAGTCTGGTGTGGATTAACTTGACTGGCCTGCACAGAGTCCTGACCTGAACCCGATAGAACACCTTTGGGATGAATTAGAACGGAGACTGAGAGCCAGGCCTTCTCGACCAACATCAGTGTGTGACCTCACCAATGCACTTTTGGAAGAATGGTGGAAAATTCCTATAAAAACACTGCGCAACCTTGTGGACAGCCTTCCTAGAACAGTTGAAGCTGTAATAGCTGCAAAAGGTGGACCCACATCATATTGAACTCTATGGGTTAGGAATGGGATGGCACTTCAAGTTCATATGTGAGTCAAGGCAGGTGGCCAAATACTTTTGGCAATATAGTGTAAGTTGAGTAAGGCTACACTTTTTCAAAAATTAGCTTTGCTATTGACACAATTACATAACTTTCACTCCGGTCGAAAAATGAAACTGTTACTGACTTTCACAATTTATAACCTTGATTTCTTTTAGTGTTTCTTAAAGCCGTTACGTTACTATTTGATATGACTATAGTTTTATGTTATGTTGGTTATCTTCTGTATAAAATTAAACACCTGAATAAACATCCTCCAAGTCTGTTGATTGCATCAATGTTGTATGAATTGGTGCATTCGTGCACAGCATACACCAGATACTTTTTTGTCCTGTCTTTGGGGTGCACTAGCCATTGTCTCAGGGTGTTGCCTGGTTTGAAGTGCACTGGAATGTTGTGTTGGTTAAAAATTCCTTTGCTTCATAACAGTTGCTTTTTGACTCCTAATAGGGCGTAACCTTCCTTGCCTCAGCACGCCGCCTTTTGTTCAAGTATAAATAATCGGAGCTTTGCCACCAACATTTAGACGAGGTCTGCCTAATGGAAGATTATGAGCATGAACTGATGAATGATGAAAGGCCAAACGTCTTCCAAGACAAAGGGAACTGTCAAGGTGCAATCTATTGATACAATGACCTGGATTAATGAGAACATCTGTAGACAATACCGTCCTTTGTAAGACATGTGGCCACGTTTGGAGAACAAGACAATGTGGTGATCTTAACCACTAATAACACAACTAACTTGGCATCTACGCAACAATCTAACAACTACAAACCCCGTTTCCATATGAGTTGGGAAATTGTGTTAGATGTAAATATAAACGGAATACAATGATTTGCAAATCCTTTTCAACCCATATTCAGTTGAATACACTACAAAGACAACATACTTTATTTTTTTTTGCAAATAATAATTAACTTAGAATTTCATGGCTGCAACACGTGCCAAAGTAGTTGGGAAAGGGCATGTTCACCACTGTGTTACATGGCCTTTCCTTTTAACAACACTCAGTAAACGTTTGGGAACTGAGGAGACACATTTTTGAAGCTTCTCAGGTGGAATTCTTTCCCATTCTTGCTTGATGTACAGCTTAAGTTGTTCAACGGTCCGGGGGTCTCCGTTGTGCTATTTTAGGCTTCATAATGCACCACACATTTTCAATGGGAGACAGGTCTGGACTACCGAGCTATACCGCCCCAAATGATAAATGTATGCATGATCCTGTTTTATCTCACATTCTATATTGTGTTTTGGAAAAAGGTTGTCATAAACGTTAATTCATAAAAAAATAAAAATAAAATAAAAATCTTTTATGCATATGTAAATGTATTCAGTTATAAACATTCATTCACTTTCTTCTTTCCTTCCTATAACTTTATTTCTATATTTTTATTGTAATATTTTCAGAATGTGTTTGTTGTATTTTTTTTTTGGCCAAAGTAAGACAAAGAAAACAATCTGAAGTTGTCTTTATTTTTTAGTTTCAATGCCATGATTTGAATAGTCCGGCCCGTGTGTGCACACATTTTCCTCCGTGCGGCCCCTGAGCTAAAATGACTTTGACACCCCTGGTCTAAATGAAGCAAAATAACTTGATGACACTTCAATTTATTGAGCTGTACCTCCAGTATACGAGTGTGTTATGCATTGTTGATTTATTAGTAGTTTGCAAAGTATTCTAACATACGGTAATTGATCCAATGTCTATTTTGTAATTGAGATGCTTTGCATTGAAACCTAAATACAAGGTGGTTTCAAGATGCCATTTTTTATATTCTCGTAGACTAATTTTTATCTTATTTTTAGTTGACTAAAACAAAATCTATTCACTGATTACTTAAATGTCTCTGTTTGAGGTGGTGTGGGCTCATGTAGCCACAAGGGGGCCTCAGTGGGCTGCTCTGCTCCTGGTCACCTTCAAATAGAGGTTACAGTCTCCTCCCCTCAGAGGAGCCTTTCCTCTGCACTTAGTTTAATATTCCTAAACATTTAAGCGTCCGATGTAAAAAGGACATCTGTGCAGAGGATATGTATGAGGAAGGCGATGAGCGATAGAGCATTGATCCGGTTTAATATGCATTGATTAGTTAAAGCGGTTCATGTTGTTGTACTGCTGAGGAGGCTTCTTGTGCTCTGCTGAGAAACGCTGATTATGATTGTGGATTTGAACAGATATTGGTGTCAAATTTGCACCTTTTAAATAGTCCCCAAGCCGGTATTCTTAAAAAAAAAAAAGTAGATAATGGTTATAAAACCATGTCTTTTTATTTTTACGGAATTATGCGACTTGCAAATTGCACATAATAGTGATTTAAATAGTTATTTTAAAATTCAAAACAAATTGTCATAAGTATCACAGCAACACAAAACAGGGAATGTGCAAAAAAACAAAAAACAAAAAAAGGCTTTCTTGTGTTATGTTGATGTTTAGACATTTAGAGAAAATCAGAAAGCATATATATATATACATATATATATATATATATATATATATATAAGAAATACTTGACTTTCAGTGAATTCTAGCTATATATATATATATATATTTATTTTATTATATATATATATATATATATATATATATATAAATAAAAGAAATACTTGACTTTCAGTGAATTCTAGCTATATATATATATTTATTTTATTATATATATATATATATATATATATATATATATAAATAAAAGAAATACTTGACTTTCAGTGAATTCTAGCTATATATATATATTTATTTTATTATATATATATATATATATATATATATATATATATTTATTTTATTATATATATATATATATATATATATATATATATATATATATATATATATATATATATATATATATATATATAAATAAAAGAAATACTTGAATTTCAGTGTTCATTTATTTACACATATACACACATATAACACTCATCTACTCATTGTTGAGTTAAGGATTGAATTGTCCATCCTTGTTCTATTCTCTGTCACTATTTTTCCAACCATGCTGAACACCCTCTCTGATGATGCATTCTGCTTCGTCTCCTTGTTGTGTGCGCAGTTGTGCACTGCACTCTCTAAAAGCCCTAGATGTTATTATACTCCAGTGTGACTTATATATGTTTTTTTCCTTCTTTATTATGCATTTTCGGCCGGTGCGACTTATTCTCCGGAGCGACTTATACTCCGAAAAATACGGTATATGGATAACGTTTATTTAGCCTATTTCGTTACAAATTACTTGACGACATGTTCACATCCGCCCAACACTGTTTTACCTAACATAATGAAAAATCTTGATTAATGATCGTGATTTCAATACTGATAATAATAATTGTGGTTATTATTGGTCTTACTTGGCCAGAAAGTCGGGTTACTACAGTTGACGTGGAACCGAGTTTTGGTACCCATCAAAAGAGCATCGAGATGCTTGAAGAATATGGGGCATCCGTCAATTTTGACACAGACAGACAGACAGAGGTATTGATTCAATAGCTGTCGCTAATATTTCGACTCTCTCATGTAGCAAAATAAAGTCAGCAAATATTATAAACCCACAGAGTGAATCATAAGGGCTGTTCCTCTATTACAGGGGTGTCATACTTATTTTCATTGAGGGCCACATCACAATTATGGCTTCCCCCCAGAGGGCCACTTGTAACAGCGAATAATTTATGAATTTACATTTGACTATAATGTATATTTTTCTACATCCACTGTATAAAAAAAAAAATCTTTAGATTTTACATTAAAAAACTGGCACCAGAATTTTACTGTAAAATAGTGTTGTTGTTTTTTATAACATATTCTGGTAAATGGAAAAACAGTAACACTGTTTTTTTTGCAGAAAAAAAATGGCAGCCTTGTCGCCAGAATTTTACTGTAAAATGTACGGTGTGTTTTTCAACATATTACTGTGGATAAACAGTACCATTGTTTTTTAAATTCTGGCAACTGAGCTGACATTTGTTTACCGGAAAACAAAAGGTGGTACCGTTTTTCCATTTACAGTAAAACAACAATCGTAGATTTTACGTTTTCTTTTAAACCTTCAAGGCACTTGTGATTAAAGCCTATATATGTTAGAATAATTATTTGTAAGTTATCACAAAAAACTTTGTGTTGAAATGAGTTCCAGGCAAAAGGACAGGGGCTGTCTTTGAGGCCTACCAAGAGGAAGAATGCTCGTAAAACTCCACCGTGACTTCAAAGCGGAGAGATGACAGGATCTGCCCAATTTCCAGACAAACTCTTTTTGAAGTATTTTACAAACTCTCTTTGAACTATTTTATGGAACTCTTTTTTAACTGTTTTACGACCTCTTCTTTTGAACTGTTCGGTAACCAAAGGCAACGCTGTTTACGACCCACTTCCCTCTGGAAACAGCTGTGGTCAGGTGGGGGGAGAAAGTAAAAAAAAAAAGGAGGAGTGCAATCTTTTGGCAGAGCGTGCTGAGACACTGTAAGAGGTTACAGGTCGATGGCGACTCTCCTCAATATATTGAGTCCAAATTGAATTCTGTCTCTGTTTGATTCTTTGCCTCTTGTCTTGTTTAATAGATGTCACCAGTGTTTGAACCTGACAATATATATATATATATATATATATATATATATATATATATATATATATATATATATATATATATATATATATATATATATATATATATATATATATAAACTTTGATTGATTGATTAGGTAAAACAATGACAGCTCAGTTGACAGAATTTTACTGTAAATTTTATTATTATTATTTTGAATTTACAGTAATATGCTGTAAAAAAAACACTGTAAATTTTACTATAAAATCTATTGTGATTTCTATATTATTTTGACCAAAAATTGTTTGGAAAGTATGGTAATATAATATTTGTTTCAATATTGAATACTATTAAAGTTGAAAAGGTATGCAATTTCATGCAATACATATATATTTTTTCCGTCAAAATGGAAAGAACGAATACATTTAGAAGGAAAATATAAGGTACATTATTGCCGCATATTATTTCCAGGCGTTCATGGGCCATATGAAATGAGGTGGCAGGCCATATAGTTTGGTTATTTAGCTAACTTACAACTGTCATTCTTTACAACATTGCTCCTTTTCCCAACTGGACGTGGAGGCTAATTAAATGGGGCCTGTGTGCAGTAATCGTTATTTAGAGACTTGGTTAAGTCTGAAGTCTCTCTAGTGGGGAAACTGAGATAGAGAAACAGAGAAAAGGTGAGGCCTGATGGAGGGTACAATGTCACAAAAGGTGAACATGAAGATAAGCCGCAAGCAAAAAGTCACCTGCTCTGCTTCACCTTATGTTTTTCTAGTTAAGATAAGGGTCTCCCTCAAGTCCCATTTTCTTCCATGTCCTCCTCTGGACTATTGTGAGGTAGTACAATTATATACCGTATTTTCCGGACCATAAGGCGCATTAAAAGGAGTCTTTTTTTTTTTTTTTTTCTAAATTGAAAACAACTTTCTTGTGGTCTATATAACATGTAATGGTGGATCTTTGGTCAAAATGTTGCATAGATTATAATTTACAGATCATCTTTAAGCCGCTTTTTGACAGTCGCTTCCGCATGCGCTGTTTTGTGGGCGGTCTTATTTACATGGCTCACCTTCAGCAGCGTCTTTTCCCCGTCATCTTTGTTGTAACGGTGTAGCGTGCAAGGACGGGAGTGGAAGAAGTGTCAAAAGATGGAGCTAACTGTTTTAATGACATTCAGACTTTACTTAAATCAATAACAAAGCAGCATTCCTCATCGGTGGCTCACTGTCCCGTGAAAAAACGTCCAACCGGAACTCTCTAATAACTAAAGTTCCTTGGGTGAATAATGTAAACTCACTACACCGGTATGTTTTAGCGCTTTCATTGTGAGTTTACTGACAGATATAAATAAGAACTTTACACTACTTTATATCAGAAATGGCAACGGCGGAGGATGAATGTCACATAACAAGAAGATAGAGAAAAAGAAGAAGCTTATCGACTACATCGTCTCACGGACTACATAGGTAGGCACGCGAAATTTTTCAGGATTTATGCAGATCCCAAATACAGATCAGCAGGTACCAGAAGGTAAGAAAAGTTGCTTTTGCATAATATTGGGAAACAAAACGCCAGATAATACGTCTCACCTTATACACACACCATAACAATACTCGTATGTTTAGTGCGCCGACAATCCATCAAGCGGTGCGGCTTCATAGTTTACCAAAGTCGTACTCAAACATTTTGATAGATTTTTGAGTGCCGTGTGTAATAGAATAGAATAGAATAGAATGTACTTTATTGATCCCTGGGGGAAATTCAGCACCACAGTTCGCTCACAATAGACAATAAACACTTAGGTATTTTTTTTACATGTGAATAATATAAATACAGTATATTATACAGCATTATTCACATGTGAATAATACAAATACAGTATATTATACAGCATTATTCACATGTGAATAATATAAATACAGTCTATTATACAGCATTATTCACATGTGAATAATACAAATACAGTCTATTATACAGCATTATTCACATGTGAATAATATACATGCAGTCTATTATACAGCATTATTCACATGTGAATAATATAAATACAGTCTATTATACAGCATTATTCACATGTGAATAATATAAATACAGTCTATTATACAGCATTATTCACATGTGAATAATACAAATACAGTCTATTATACAGCATTATTCACATGTGAATAATACAAATACAGTCTATTATACAGCATTATTCACATGTGAATAATATACATACAGTCTATTATACAGCATTATTCACATATGAATAATATAAATACAGCCTATTATACAGCATTATTCACATGTGAATAATACAAATACAGTCTATTATACAGCATTATTCACATGTGAATAATACAAATACAGTCTATTATACAGCATTATTCACATGTGAATAACAAATAGATTATTCCCATGTGAATAACATAAATACAGTCTATTATACAGCATTATTCACATGTGAATAATACAAATACAGTCTATTATACAGCATTATTCACATGTGAATAATATACATACAGTCTATTATACAGCATTATTCACATATGAATAATATAAATACAGTCTATTATACAGCATTATTTACATGTGAATAACATAAATACAGTCTATTATACAGCATTATTCACATGTGAATAACAAATACAGTCTATTATACAGCATTATTCACATGTAAATAACATAAATACAGATTATTCACATGTGAATAACATAAATACAGTCTATTATACAGCATTATTCACATGTGAATAATATAAATAGTCTATTATACAGCATTATTCACATGTGAACAATATAAATACAGTCTATTATACAGCATTATTTACATGTGAATAACATAAATACAGTCTATTATACAGCACTATTCACATGTGAATAACATAAATACAGTCTATTATACAGCATTATTCACATGTGAATAACATAAATACAGTCTATTATACAGCATTATTCACATGTGAATAATATAAATACAGTCTATTATACAGCATTATTCACATGTGAATAACATAAATACAGTCTATTATACAGCATTATTCACATGTGAATAATATAAATACAGTCTATTATACAGCATTATTCACATGTGAATAACATAAATACAGTCTATTATACAGCATTATTCACATGTGAATGTAAATACAGTATATTATACAGCATTATTCACATGTGAATAATACAAATACAGTCTATTATACAGCATTATTCACATGTGAATAATATAAATACAGTCTATTATACAGCATTATACACATGTGAATAACATAAATACAGTCTATTATACAGCATTATTCACATGTGAATATAAATACAGTATATTATACAGCATTATTCACATGTGAATAACATAAATACAGTCTATTATACAGCATTATTCACATGTGAATAACAAATACAGATTATTCACATGTGAATAACATGTTTGGGCCTGTGTGTGTGTGTGTGTGTGTGTGTGTGTGTGTGTGTGTGTGTGTGTGTGTGTGTGTGTGTGTGTGTGTGTGTGTGTGTGTGTGTGTGTTTCGTCTCGTCTTGTCACATAGTAACAGTGGTACTATTGTATTGTTAGTGTACAGGAGCTTTTCTTGTTTTTGTTTGTATAGTATTGTTCTTGTATTATATTGTTTATGTTAAATGCGGAATGAGTGAGAGGGGTTGGGATGTTATAAGCATTTGCTTCATCCAACACCTTTTCAAGCCTTGCATAAATGTCTTTGCCAAAATGTAAAAAAAAAAAAAAAAAGTGTGTTGTTGTACTGTGCAGGTTTGAAATAAATAATTCAATTCAATTCAAATAAATACAGTCTATTATACAGCAATATTCACATGTGAATAACATAAATACAGTCTATTATACAGCAATATTCACATGTGAATAATATAAATACATTAAACATTTACAGTGCATGTACAGTCAAATGGAACATATGCATTAAGCATAATGTTCTATATTTTCAATATTTTTACTTGAGTGATATTGCCATCATACCTCTTATGTTTGACTGCCATCTACTGGTCACACTTATCATTACACCAGGTACCAGAAATATTCCGTAAATTAGGCTTACTGGGTTATAAGGCGCACTGTCGCGTTTTGAGAAAATAAAAAGGATTTAAAGTGCCTTGTAGTTCGGAAAATACGGTAGTCATTTTTAAAAATCTTAAGACACAATAAATGGTTTTGTTTTAAGTGGCCATCCAATCCACTTAAAGCCTCTTGCATGCAGAATGTTAAGCAGAGCTGCAATCAGGGGGTAAAAAGACATTGAGGGACAATGGTTGTCAGAGGGTGCTTGATAATGGCTCCATTTACTCTTCAATCTGCTTCCTCTCTGGCTGAAGGCTGTCTTACGTTCCAGGAACAATGGACATGACAGATGTAAAAGGGTTCGGGCAGAGGAAACAGCAACAATTAGCTACTGAAGACTTTTCTCCAGGATGCATTGACACTGGACTAGTTAACTGGATTACAGCAGGGGTTTTCAAAAGGGAGAGGCGTGGTTCCCCTGGGGGGCGCCAGAGGACTGTAGAGGAGGTGCAACAGCATGTCAAAAGGTTCCCAAAAAATAAACACCATTGAACCAGATGTAAGACTGTATTTTGTCCCTCGGAAAGAAAAACGAGTTGTCTTACATCGAGATGAATCGAGATATTTATAGATGCAAAACAGCAGGTGGTGCCAAACGGTTTCACCTCGAACAAGTTTTTCCTCCCTGCCACTCATGCACACATACTGTTTACACACACACACACACACACACACACACACACACACACACACACACACACACACACACACACACACACACACACACACACACACACACACACACACACACACACACACACACACACACACACACACACTCTTGTATTTGTTACCTTCTTGAGACCTGAGAAAAATGCCTCCCTCTTTAGGACCACCCTTTCTCGATATATAAAGAAGTACATTTACAACATTAATAATATATACATACTATGCACATATAAAAAAGATTGTTCTGAAAAATTAGTTGGAATTTCACAATAAAAACGTAGAATTTTGGCAGTATTATAATAAAAGTCATCATTTCATCAACGCAAGTCAAAATGTTACAAGAAGAACTGAACATTTGTGCAATATTATGATAAAAGTTGGAATTTTACTCAATAACAGTCGCAATTTTACAAGAAAAGCTTAAAATGTTGGCAATTTTATGAAAATAGTCGTAATTTTACTGGACAAAAGTCACAATTTTAAAAGAAATATAATAACAATCTGAATTTTTAATTGGCAAAATTATGACAAAAGTCATAATTGTACTCAATAAATGTCAGTATTTTACAAGAACGACAAAAAAAATGGCAATATTGTGATAAAAGTCAGATTTTTACATGAAAAATGTCACCATTTTGGGAAATGATTCCCAATTTTATAAGAAAAAAGTCGACACATTGTGAGAAAAAGACTGCTTTTAGTTATTTTAAAAAATATTTTGTTTGTAATTAGTTTTTAATTTAAATTTTCATTATTTTGTATTTTATTAAGTTTTTTCTCCCTGCCACTCATGCTCTCACACACACACAAACACACAGACACACTTGTATTTGTTACCTTCTTGAGACCTGAGAAAAAGCTTGTGAAAAATTAGTTGGAATTTCACAAGAAAAATGTAGAATTTTGGCAGTGTTATAATAAAAATCGTCATTTTACTCAACGCATAATAGTGCATGTGTGCAATATTATGATAAGAGTTGGAATTTTACTCAATAAGAGTCGCAGTTTGCCAAAAAAAGCTTAACATTTTGGCAATTTTGTGAAAAGAGTCGTAATTTTACACGGCCAATTTAGAACAGAAATACCATGGTCCGTAAACCAGGCACGGGTAGATTTTGCGCTGTGTGCAGTCACAATTTTATAAGAAAACTTTAAAATGTTGGCAATATTATAATAACAATCGGAATTTTACTTAGCAAAATTATGACAAAAGTCATCATTTTACTCCAAAAAATGTCACTATTTTACAAAAACAACAAAAAAATTGGCAATATTGAGTAAAAATCAGAATTTTATATGACAAATGTCACCACTTTGCATTGAAACGTAATAATTTTACATAAAAAAGTAATAATTTTACGAGAAAATATTGCAATATTACAGAAACAGAAAGAATATGTGAATTTGTTCCCAATTTTATAAGAAAAAAGTCGACACATTTTGAGAAAAAGACTGATTTTTTTTGTAATCTTTTGTTTGTAATTAGTTTTTAAATTTTCATTATTTACTCACACACACACACACGCACGCACGCACGCACGCACGCACGCACGCACGCACGCACGCACGCACGCACGCACGCACGCACGCACAAGTGACCTGGAGGGATGCAGCAAAGACACAGGACTAGATGGATGGCTCAAAGTTAGTGAACAATAGATGAGTGAATTTTGGAGCAATCAACTATCCACAATGCAAAAACACTTTGAAGTTACTTTACTAATCCTCACCACTATGGCAGAAAATAAACTAAGTTTATTTCAAGTAGCATTATCACTGGATCCTGACTAGATGAAAATGAATGGCTAAACATGCGAGACACACACACACACCCACCAGGATGACACAATAAGCGAACTGCTAAAGCATTGATGCAAAGTAGAGGTGATGGATCCAGATGTCGATACTATCGATACCAAGCAGGGTAATGTAATTGAATGTGGCGCACCGCCACAGCATTTTTATTACCGCCACACCTTGAAAATAAGGTTGTTGGTTTTTTTACGTGAAAACAAATTAAAGTAATATATTGTAGCCCACAGAAGAAATCACATCTGACGCTATTTTTAACTTTTACTATCAATCTTCTGATAACAAACAATTCCAACAGGTTTCACCTCCCGTGGAAACACTTTTGTCTTGACCACCGGAAAAATACTTTGATCACCGAAAACCGCGCGGCCGAAACCGGATGTAAACGAAAGGCACGCCATTGCCTGGAGCGTTGTCAGCATGTCTGGGATGTGGACGTGATTTTTATATATATTGCAGATATAGCCGTGGACAGCCATCTACAAAATGTGCAAACATTAAGAGGACAGTGGCGGCTTTTAAGAAGCAACAGCTCGAAGAAAGTGTGACGTCATGCTCGCTGCATCACTTTTCTTTCGTCAGGGACATCAAGGGACAGAAGTTTAGTCTCCAAACCCGAGTACATTCTATACTAACACCAAAAGAAGATGCTAGATTTGTTGCTAGTGTTTTTAATCATTAAAAGCCTGTAAAACACTTTGTGTATGTTTTAGCGCTTTCATGGGGAGTTTACTGACAGATATACAGGTAAAAGCCAGTAAATTAGAATATTTTGAAAAACTTGATTTATTTCAGTAATTGCATTCAAAAGGTGTAACTTGTACATTATATTTATTCATTGCACACAGACTGATGCATTCAAATGTTTATTTCATTTAATTTTGATGATTTGAAGTGGCAACAAATGAAAATCCAAAATTCCGTGTGTCACAAAATTAGAATATTACTTAAGGCTAATACAAAAAAGGGATTTTTAGAAATGTTGGCCAACTGAAAAGTATGAAAATGAAAAATATGAGCATGTACAATACTCAATACTTGGTTGGAGCTCCTTTTGCCTCAATTACTGCGTTAATGCGGCGTGGCATGGAGTCGATGAGTTTCTGGCACTGCTCAGGTGTTATGAGAGCCCAGGTTGCTCTGATAGTGGCCTTCAACTCTTCTGCGTTTTGGGGTCTGGCATTCTGCATCTTCCTTTTCACAATACCCCACAGATTTTCTATGGGGCTAAGGTCAGGGGAGTTGGCGGGCCAATTTAGAACAGAAATACCATGGTCCGTAAACCAGGCACGGGTAGATTTTGCGCTGTGTGCAGGCGCCAAGTCCTGTTGGAACTTGAAATCTCCATCTCCATAGAGTAGGTCAGCAGCAGGAAGCATGAAGTGCTCTAAAACTTGCTGGTAGACGGCTGCGTTGACCCTGGATCTCAGGAAACAGAGTGGACTGACACCAGCAGATGACATGGCACCCCAAACCATCACCCAACCATGCAAATTTTGCATTTCCTTTGGAAATCGAGGTCCCAGAGTCTGGAGGAAGACAGGAGAGGCACAGGATCCACGTTGCCTGAAGTCTAGTGTAAAGTTTCCACCATCAGTGATGGTTTGGGGTGCCATGTCATCTGCTGGTGTCGGTCCACTCTGTTTCCTGAGATCCAGGGTCAACGCATCCGTCTACCAGCAAGTTTTAGAGCACTTCATGCTTCCTGCTGCTGACCTGCTCTATGGAGATGGAGATTTCAAGTTCCAACAGGACTTGGCGCCTGCACACAGCGCAAAATCTACCCGTGCCTGGTTTACGGACCATGGTATTTCTGTTCTAAATTGGCCCGCCAACTCCCCTGACCTTAGCCCCATAGAAAATCTGTGGGGTATTGTGAAAAGGAAGATGCAGAATGCCAGACCCAAAAATGCAGAAGAGTTGAAGGCCACTATCAGAGCAACCTGGGCTCTCATAACACCTGAGCAGTGCCAGAAACTCATCGACTCCATGCCACGCCGCATTAACGCAGTAATTGAGGCAAAAGGAGCTCCAACCAAGTATTGAGTATTGTACATGCTCATATTTTTCATTTTCATACTTTTCAGTTGGCCAACATTTCTAAAAATCCCTTTTTTGTATTAGCCTTAAGTAATATTCTAATTTTGTGACACACGGAATTTTGGATTTTCATTTGTTGCCACTTCAAATCATCAAAATTAAATGAAATAAACATTTGAATGCATCAGTCTGTGTGCAATGAATAAATATAATGTACAAGTTACACCTTTTGAATGCAATTACTGAAATAAATCAAGTTTTTCAAAATATTCTAATTTACTGGCTTTTACCTGTAAGTAAGAACTTTACACTACGGTACTTTATATTACAAATGGCAACAGCGGAGGATGAATGTCCCATAACAAGAAGATAGAGAAAAACAAAAAGCTTATCGACTACGGCGTCGGCGCGGATGCGCGCAATTTTTCAGGACTTCTACAGGTCCCAAATGCAGATCAGCAGGTACCAGAAGGTAAGAAAAATTGCTTTTGCATAATATTGCAAAACAAAACACCAGATAATATGTTTTACCTTATACACACACACCATAATAATACTGGTATGTTGAAGCACAGTACAATCCATCAAGAGGTGTGGCTTCATAGCTTACCAAAGTCCTACTAAAACATTTTGATAGATTTTTGAGTGCCGTGTGTAATGTTCTATATTTTCAATGGAACATATAAAATGTTGGTGTTGTTTACTTGAGTCATAAAGCCATAATAGTGCAGCCTACACGCATCTCTTATGTTTGACTGCCAGCTCCTGGTCACACTTATCATTAAACTATTTACCAAATAAATATGCTTTGAGGTCGGTAAGCAGAACCAGAATGATTCCGTACATTAGGCCGGCTTATAAGACGAACTGTCGGGTTTTGAGGGGAAAAAAAGATTTTAAGTGCGCCTTATAGTCCGGAAAATATGGTACTTGCATAGTTGTTATCATTACATATTACAATTATTGTCAAATGCTTACAATTTTGTCTATATTTAAATAAAGTTTTTAAAATTTCAATTTTGTACAAGCATATGTCTTACCTTATACACACACCATAACAATACTCCTATGTTTAATGCGCCGACAATCCATCAAGCGGTGCGGCTTCATAGCCTACCAAAGTCGGACTAAAACATTTTGATAGATTTTTGAGCGCCGTGTGTAATGTTCTATATTTTCAATGGAACATTTAAAATGTTGGTGTTGTTTACTTGAGACATATTGCAATCACAGTGCAGTCTACACGTATCTCTTATGTTTGACTGCCATCTACTGGTCACCAGAGGTGGGTAGT
>NC_084573.2:34575000-34740000 GCF_033978685.3 Nerophis lumbriciformis
GGACGTCTCTGTTGGTGAATCTTTTGCAATTTGTTCAATGAACAATGGAGACAGCAAAGAAGAAAGCTGTAGGTAGGAAGCGGTGTATTGCGGGCGGCTGCAGCAACACAAACACAGCCGGTGTTTCATTGTTTACATTCCCGAAAGATGACAGTCAAGCTTTACCATTGGTCTGTGGAGAACTGAGACAACAGAGACTCTTACCAGGAGGACTTTGAGTTGGATGCGCAGACGCGGTACCGTGAGTACGCATGCAGCTGCGGCTTCCAAACATTTGATCGCTTGCCCGTACGTGCGTGCCGCTATGTGCATGTCACGTACGTAACTTTGGGGAAATATATGTGCTGTATGAACTTTGGGGAGGGGAACGGTACTTTGGGCTGTGGGATTGAGTGTGTTGTGCAGGTGTTTGAGTTGTATTGGCGGGTTATATGGACGGGAGGTGTTTGTTATGCGGGATTAATTTGTGGCATATTAAATATAAGCCTGGTTGTGTTGTGGCTAATAGAGTATATATATGTCTTGTGTTTATTTACTGTTTTAGTCATTCCCAGCTGAATATCAGGTCCCACCCGCCTCTCACAGCATCTTCCCTATCTGAATCGCTCCCACTGCCCTCTAGTCCTTCACTCTCACTTTCCTCATCCACGAATCTTTCATCTTTGCTCAAATTAATGGGGAAATCGTCGCTGCTGGTGGCCATGATTGTAAACAATGTGCAGATGTGAGGAGCTCCACAACCTGTGACGTCACGCTACTCGTCTGCTACTTCCGGTACAGGCAAGGCTTTTTTATCAGCGACCAAAAGTTGCGAACTTTATCGTCGATGTTCTCTACTAAATCCTTTCAGCAGAAATATGGCAATATCGCGAAATGATCAAGTATGACACATAGAATGGACCTGCTATCCCCGTTTAAATAAGAAAATCGCATTTCAGTAGGCCTTTAAGCATAAACACATTGTATGATAAACTGAACCTAAACTTGCAAACATTAAGGAAACCGTTTCTATTAAAATACTCTCTTTCAAAAGGAAATTAAGACTATGAAATCATTGTAAATACCGTGGAATCTTAGAATTTGTTGCTGCTGGTTAAGAATTCTCCCTGTTTATACGCCTTTATGGGGAGTGTCTTATTCTGAAAGTGTCACTTGGCCTACTGGTTTTGCCTATGTTACAATCAGTGCTTTCTGTCTGTACACATGCCAAAATGCGTTTTTATTTTAGGTCCATTATTCCATCCGCACACTAAACGATGACGTCATCTCGCCCTCCGCCCCCACATAAGCGTTGTCACTTATCACACTCACTAATCACTTATGAGTAGGGCTGTAACGATGTGAACATTTCATATCACCGTTATCGTGACCAATATTATCATTATCACGGTACTTATATACACACTGAAATCTTTCGACAAAGTCACACTGTCAGAAATCCCCAATTTTCGCATGTTTTTTTTTATTTTATGCATAAATGATATTGCTTTCGTCTTAGTATTTTATGTTTTTAATGGCTTGGCTTTTATCATTTCAAATATTGGTTTGTACTGTAGCACTTTAAGATGTATTTTAATTAAAGGGGGTAAGAAATAAAATGTATTATTATTTATTGTGGCATCCTACACTGTTCAGCGGTCCTTGAACGCACCGTTAAAACACCTCTGCCCTGGATCTCAGGAAACAGAGTGGACCGACACCAGCTGGACTGCTGCTGAGTGGTCCAAAGTCATGTTTTCTGACGAAAGCAAATTTTGCATTTCCTTTGGAAATCGAGGTCCCAGAGTCTGGAGGAAGACAGGAGAGGCACAGGATCCACGTTGCCTGAAGTCTAGTGTAAAGTTTCCACCATCAGTGATGGTTTGGGGTGCCATGTCATCTGCTGGTGTCGGTCCACTCTGTTTCCTGAGATCCAGGGTCAACGCAGCCGTCTACCAGCAAGTTTTAGAGCACTTCATGCTTCCTGCTGCTGACCTGCTCTATGGAGATGGAGATTTCAAGTTCCAACAGGACTTGGCGCCTGCACACAGCGCAAAATCTACCCGTGCCTGGTTTACGGACCATGGTATTTCTGTTCTAAATTGGCCCGCCAACTCCCCTGACCTTAGCCCCATAGAAAATCTGTGGGGTATTGTGAAAAGGAAGATGCAGAATGCCAGAGCCAAAAACGCAGGAGTTGAAGGCCACTATCAGAGCAACCTGGGCTCTCATAACACCTGAGCAGTGCCAGAAACTCATCGACTCCATGCCACGCCGCATTAACGCAGTAATTGAGGCAAAAGGAGCTCCAACCAAGTATTGAGTATTGTACATGCTCATATTTTTCATTTTCATACTTTTCAGTTGGCCAACATTTCTAAAAATCCCTTTTTTGTATTAGCCTTAAGTAATATTCTAATTTTGTGACACACGGAATTTTGGATTTTCATTTGTTGCCACTTCAAATCATCAAAATTAAATGAAATAAACATTTGAATGCATCAGTCTGTGTGCAATGAATAAATATAATGTACAAGTTACACCTTTTGAATGCAATTACTGAAATAAATCAAGTTTTTCAAAATATTCTAATTTACTGGCTTTTACCTGTATGTTTGTCTGTTGCCATCTCCTGGTGAATGTTGGCTATAACGTACTGGGGTTACTTTTTGGTTGGCCAACGATTTACGTGGTGTTGCGCACCTGACGTCAAGTGTGTGAGTCTGTTCTGAAGTCTACAGTAAAGAGACGTACTTCATCACCTCGCCTGGTTATTGCCTCCAACTCAATATATTACAACAACATTGCTGTTTACGGCAGACGAACTGCTTTACGGTAGAATAAAACATGACTGCTGTTGTTGTGTGTTGTTGCTGCGCTGGGAGGACGTTAATGAAACTGCCTAACAATAAACCCACATAAGAAACCAAGAACTCGCCCTCGGTCATTCTACAGTTATAACGTGTTTGGGCAGGCACGCTGTTTATATTGTGGGAAAGCGGGCTTGAATACAGGCTGTTGACACGTCACTCAGGTCCGCATGGAGGTGGAGGGGGCGTGGCTTCCTGCTCCGCCTGAATTTCGGGAGAAAATTTCTCCCGGGAGGTTTTCGGGAGAGGCGCTGAATTTCGGTAGTCCTCCCGGAAAATCCGGGAGGGTTGGCAAGTATGACAAAAGTGCACTAATAGCTTGTTTTAAAATGTCTCTAGACAATCTTTCACTTTCTGTTTTGAAATAACATGAATGTTTGTGCCACTGCTTAATAACTGTTTAATAAATACACTTTTGCTAAATTGACTTAGTTGTGGTTTCCTTCTCTGCATGAAAGTTTAAAATGAGCATATATTAATGCAGTATGAAGAATAATGTTTTAATGTAGACACATAGAATCATCATACTGCTGTGATTATATCAGTGACGTGCGGTGAGGTTGATGGCTGGTGAGGCACTGACTTCATCACAGTCAGATTTACAAACATATGAACCCTAAAGAGTATCTTATTCACCATTTGATTGGCAGCAGTTAACGGGTTATGTTTAAAAGCTCATACCAGCATTCTTCCTTGCTTGGCACTCAGCATCAAGGGTTGGAATTGGGGGTTAAATCACCAAAAATGATTCCCAGGCGCGGCGCCGCTGCTGCCCACTGCTCCCCTCACCTCCCAGGGGGTGATCAAGGGGATGGGTCAAATGCAGAGGACAAATTTCATTACACCTAGTGTGTGTGTGACAATCATTGGTACTTTAACTTAACTTAACACATACAAACTGTAGCACACAAAAAAGCACATTTAATAAAAAAAACGTTATTATGGTCTTACCTTTACTTAGAAATTAAGTCCATGCGCCGCAACTAAAGCCCTCACTTAAACTTTCCACGTGCAAGATTGAATCTATTTAAAAAAGTGTAACCGAGGGTTTATAAATGTCGCCTATACTGTATGAAACTACAAAATAACAAACACGGAGGCTCCAGTTTACACGAGGACCACTTTATTTACCTTCTTTCAAAAACCTCCGCAACGTGACATCACTTCCGCTCTTAGCGCCTCCAAAATAAGAGCTCAAGGCATATACTGTATAACAGCGCATAACAGGAACTTAACATCACAAAGAGGAAAGCCCATGAAAATAGGTTACAAAAGTTATTTAATAAGAAGCCAAAAAGTGCAAAAACAATAATGTTCGTGTTGGAGGAGTTGTGAATTAGGTACACCTGCAGTCTGCAGGTGTATCTAATGTTGTGTCCCTGCAGTCATTCACAACTCCTCCAACACCAACATTATTGTTTTTGCACTTTTTGGCTTCTTATGAAATAATTTTTTAAAATAGATTCAATCTTGCACGTGGAAAGTTTAAGTGTGGGCTTTAGTTGATATAACAATTCTACGGCGGGGGTGCAGGAGGCGAGCCTCAGCCATTGCGTCTTTTGCAGCCGTTTTATGATCGCTCAGCACAAGAAATACTTTACACACATACAGTTGTTGACAAAATACACTGTACATTATATACCTCAGCTAACTAAACTATGGAAATGTATAATATAGTTCATATAGCAATACAGTCTCACTGCACAGCAGGCCAGCAGTTAGCCGAGTCATTGCGCAATCCATGTTGCGGCACTGAGTGACGTGCCTCAACTGGCTGCTGTTCACCGCACCGTCTCTTCTCAGTATTTGAACGGAAAATGTGAAAATTCAGCGATTTTGAATAAAAATAATCTAAAACTGGTGAAGTTAAATGGAAAATAACTTTATAGTATAATCACTGGATACATATAACAATTTAATTTTTTTTTTTTCTTTTTACATTTTTTTTCTTTCCATGATGGCAGGTGAGGCCCCGCCTCACCTGCCTTTAGTGACTGCACGTCACTGGATTATATGCATCAAGTGTTCATTCAAGGCTAAGGCAAAATATCCACATATATATGGTGTATCGTGACATTGCCTAAAAATATCCAGATATTAATAAAAGGCCATATCGCCCAGCCCTACTCATAAGTGACATTGATTGTGGAGAGCTTAAGTCAGACCATTCCATGTAGGAAATGTAGTGCTCCGCTTTAAGACCCGCAGACCACTCGGCTCACTATTTCCGTGAGAGGAAGAAAAACCTGCAGCTTTAGAAAGCAGTGCATACTCAACAATTCAGTCTAGTCCTAAACAGACAGCCAGGTGAGCAGCTTTTAAGCACCCAAGTGATGACCCTGCAACACCCGTTGTCTATAAATTATGTCACCTTGCAGCAGCAGCAGCTTTTTTTCCCCAAGAGCTGCTTAGAGAAAAGCAGTTTTCAACACTTTTGCTCTTCTTGTGTACACCTACCGAGCACGAGATGCCATTCAGAGGGTTTTTAATCTGTGAAACTAAGTGAAAATAGAGAGCGAGAGGGCATGGGACAACTCCTGATGACTGGCGGCACAGACAGGAATAAGGCAGTAGAGAGATTAAAACAAGAGAGGAGCAGAGATTCATCCATTACACAATGCTCATCTGCTTGTTTACGGATCCCAGGCCTGTAGTCATGTGATCAAAAACTAAAAGCTTATATATACAAACAGGTCGGACAACCGAACCATTACCTAAACATAATTTGATCCATCTATCCCAATTTTGCTAATGTAATGTTTGCATCAAACGCGACATTATCAATCGTAGGACAAACAGCACAGGAAGAAGGCTAGAGCACGCTGATGCAATAATGTGGTAAAGGAAGCCATAATAACGTAGGGATGGCGAGGAAGAACAACGTTCCGCCCACTGCGGACATGAGTGCATGTTTACGATGGAAAGACCAAACCATTTTAATGCCACGCTAAATGTGTTCAAACCCACGTGCTCGGATGCATAAATACGAAGGAGCCCCCACAGCAAGTGGGTGATTTACTTGGCAGAGAAAAACCATTTGGAACAGACAGTGACTGAGGTCTTTCCTGCATCTTTCTCCGATAACAGCAGTGCAAAAATGTTCTCAGAAACCACTGAAACAAAACACGGCTCACATTGGAGCATATGCTTTCCTGCTCTTGGTTTTAGTTACAATTTTGCAACACACTTCTTACTTTGGAAGTGCCCATTTACAAATTAAATGGGGGTTTTTTTGCACTTGGAAGTATCTTATGACATAGCATGAGAACATGTCTTCAAACCTTTGACTTGCACTTCATCTTCAGGTAATTAATGTCCAAAAAACAATGAAAGTTACCGCATTTTCCGGACTATAAGGCGCACTTAAAATAATTTTTTCCCCCCTCAAAACTCGACAGTGCGGAATAATTCTGGTTTTGCTTACCGACCTCAAAGCAATTTTTTTTGGTACACGGTGTAATGATAAGTGTGACCAGTAGATGGCAGTCAAACATAAGAGATACGTGTAGACTGCACTATAAATAAATGATAAATGGGTTATACTTGTATAGCGCTTTTCTACCTTCAAGGTACTCAAAGCGCTTTGACAGTATTTCCACATTCACCCATTCACACACACATTCACACACTGATGGCGGGAGCTGCCATGCAAGGCGCTAACCAGCAGCCATCAGGAGCAAGGGGTGAAGTGTCTTGCCCAAGGACACAACGGACGTGACTAGGATGGTAGAAGGTGGGGATTGAACCCCAGTAACCAGCAACAGTCCTATTGCTGGCACGGCCACTCTACCAACTTCGCCACGCCACTATGACGGCAATATGACTTAAGTAAACAACACCAACATTTTATTTATTCCATTGAAAATATAGAACATTACACTCGGGGCTCAAAAATCTATCAAAATGTTTTAGTACGACTTTGGTAAGCTATGAAGCTGCACCACTTGATGGATTGTCGGCGCATTAAACATACGAGTATTAGTATGGTGTGTGTATAAGGTAAGACATATTATCTGGCGTTTTGTTTCGCAATATTATGCAAAATCAACTTTTCTTACCTTCTGGTACCTGCTGATCTGTATTTGGGATCTGCATAAATCCTGGAAAATTGCGCGGGTCCGGCTTTGTAGTCCGTGCCGACACCGTAGTCGATAAGCTTCTTATTTTTCTCTATCTTCTTGTTATGGGACATTCATCCTCCGCTGTTGCCATTTCTAATATAAAGTAGTGTAAAGTTCTTACTTATATCTGTCCGTAAATTCGCCATGAAAGCGCTAAAACATACCGGTGTAGTGAGTTTACATTATTCACCCAAAGAACTTTAGTTATTAGAGAGTTCCGGTTGGACGGTTTTTCACAAGACACATTTCTGCCGTTGTTGTTGTTTCCGGATGAGGAGTTGCTGCTCCGTTATTGATTGAAATAAAGTCTGAATGTCATTAAAACAGTTAGCGCCATCTTTTGACACTTTTTTCACTCCCGTCCTTGCACGCTACACCGCTACAACAAAGATGACGGGGAGAAGACGCTGGCAAAGGTGAGCCACGTAAATAAGACCGCCCACAAAATGGCGCATCCGGAAGCGACTGTCAGAAAGTGGCTTGAAGATGGTCTGTAAAACATCATCGAAACAACATTTTGACCAAAGAACCACCATTACCGTATTTTTCGGACTATAAGTCGCAGTTTTTTTTTCATAGTTTGGCCGGGCTACAGTGCGACTTATATATGTTTTTTTCCTTCTTTGTTATGCATTTTCGGCAGGTGCGACTTATACTCCGAAAAATACGGTACATGTTATGTAGACCACAAAAAAGTATTTTACATTTAGAAAAAATATATGATAATATGACTCTTTTAATGCGCCCAATAATCCTTATATATGCAAAAAGATTGAAAATAGCCCATTCATCGGCAGTGTGCCTTATAATCCGGTGCGTCTAATGGTCTGGAAAATATGGTACAATATTGGGCAGCAACATGACGTTTACTATATGGATTCAAAGAACTTTATTGTCATATCAGCACACGCGACATAGAAGGTGACACAAAATTGAGTTAATGACGACATTATTGGCAATAACCTCACACTGTCTCTGACAGTCACTTCCGGATGCGCCGTTTTGTGGGCGGTCTTATTTAGGTGGCTCACCTTCGGCAGCGTCTTCTCCCTGTCATCTTTGTTGTAGCGGTGTAGCGTGCAAGGACGGGAGTGGAAGAAGTGTCAAAAGATGGCGCTAACTGTTTTAATGACATTCAGACTTTATTTCAATCAATAACGGAGCAGCAACTCCTCATCCGGAAACAACAACAACGGCAGAAATGTGTCTTGTGAAAAACCGTCCAACCGGAACTCTCTAATAACTAAAGTTCCTTGGGTGAATAATGTAAACTCACTACAGCGGTATGTTTTAGCGCTTTCATGGCGAGTTTACTGACAGATATAAGTAAGAACTTTACACTACTTTATATTAGAAATGGCAACAGTGGAGAATGACTGTCCCATAACAAGAAGATAAAGAAAAAGAAGAATGGCAACAGTGGAGAATGACTGTCCCATAACAAGAAGATAAAGAAAAAGAAGAAGCCTATCGACAACGTCGTCGGTACGGACGACAAAGGCGGACGCGCGCAATTTTTCAGGATTTATACAGATCCCAAATACAGATCAGCAGGTACCAGAAGGTAAGAAAAGTTGATTTTGCATAATATTGCGAAAAACAAAACGCCAGATAATATGTCTTACCTTATACACACACCATAACAATACTTGTATGTTTAATGCGCCGACAATCCACCAAGCGAAGCGGCTTTATAGCTTACCAAAGTCGTACTCAAACATTTTGATCGATTTTTTTCGTGTGTAATGTTCTAGATTTTCAATGGAACATATAAAATGTTGGTGTTGTTTACTTGAGTGATATTGCAATCATACCTCTTACCACGTATCTCTTATGTTTGACTGCCATCTACTGGTCACACTTATCATTAAACCATGTACCAAATAAAATTGCTTCGAGGTCGGTGAGTAAAACCAGAATTATTCCGTATATTAGGCGCACTGTCGAGTTTCGAGAAAAAAAAAAAGGATTTTAAAGGGGAACATTATCACCAGACCTATGTAAGCGTCAATATATACCTTGATGTTGCAGAAAAAAGACCATATATTTTTTTAACCGATTTCCGAACTCTAAATGGGTGAATTTTGGCGAATTAAACGCCTTTCTAATATTCGCTCTCGGAGTTGTGACGTCACATCGGGAAGCAATCCGCCATTTTCTCAAACACCGAGTCAAATCAGCTGTTATCTTCCGTTTTTTCGACTGTTTTTCGTACCTTGGAGACATCGTGCCTCGTCGGTGTGTTGTCGGAGGGTGTAACAACACGAACAGGGACGGATTCAAGTTGCACCAGTGGCCCAAAGATGCGAAAGTGGCAAGAAATTGGACGTTTGTTCCGCACACTTTACCGACAAAAGCTATGCTACGACAGAGATGGCAAGAATGTGTGGATATCCTGCGACACTCAAAGCAGATGCATTTCCAACGATAAAGTCAAAGAAATCTGCCGCCAGACCCCCATTGAATCTGCCGGAATGTGTGAGCAATTCAGGGACAAAGGACCTCGGTAGCACGGCAAGCAATGGCGGCAGTTTGTTCCCGCAGACGAGCGAGCTAAACCCCCTGGATGTCTTGGCTCACACCGTCCCTTATGCCACCGAAGATGATCAAGAGAAGAATATCGACCCTAGCTTCCCTGGCCTGCTGACATCAACTCCAAAATTGGACAGATCAGCTTTCAGGAAAAGAGAGCGGATGAGGGTATGTCTACAGAATATATTAATTGATGAAAATTGGGCTGTCTGCACTCTCAAAGTGCATGTTGTTGCCAAATGTATTTCATATGCTGTAAACCTAGTTCATAGTTGTTAGTTTCCTTTAATGCCAAACAAACACATACCAATCGTTGGTTAGAATTCGTCCTCGCTTTCTCCCGTGTCGCTGGCTCTCGTGTCGTTTGTCGGTTTCGCTTGCATACAGTTCAAACCGATATGGCTGAATAGCTTCAGTTTCTTCTTCAATTTGGTTTTCGCTACCTGCCTCCACACTACAACCATCCATTTCAATACATGCGTAATCTGTTGAATCGCTTAAGCCGCTGAAATCCGAGTCTGAATCCGAGCTAATGTCGCTATAGCTTGCTGTTCTATGCGCCATGTTTGTTTGTGTTGGCATCACTATGTGACGTCACAGGAAAATGGACGGGTGTATATAACGATGGTTAAAATCAGGCACTTTGAAGCTTTTTTTTTAGGGATATTGCGTGATGGGTAAAATTTTGAAAAAAACTTCGAAAAATAAAATAAGCCACTGGGAACTGATTTTTAATGGTTTTAACCCTTCTGAAATTGTGATAATGTTCCCCTTTAAGACTTCTGGCGTCCTTTGTGTTTCCGTTAATAACATCACCACTCCTGGCAGAGAAAATGTCCTCTTGTTGTCCTCAAGGTCTCTTTCTGTCGTAGTCCACTCACTTAAGGATATGATGAAGGTGCCTCTGAATTAGCTTTATTGCGGGAACCTATTCAAGATGAACGTCTTCTACCGTGTGGTGCGTTATATGGGATGCATTCAGGGTCAAGGAGCAGCAGGAGTCTTCAGGAAGAAGTCGTGTTAACCCTCAGGATGTTGCGAACACTTCAGTGTGCAGCTTATAATTGAACAATGTGATAGATGATTTATGGACCTCGGCTGGCTGGTCTGTCTCCGGAGGTTTTTCTCTCCAACCCGGACCAAAGCTAAAGACTCATTAAGTCTGTAATTAGAAGGGCAGAGGTTCCCCAAGACCCTCTAATCAGCCTAAGAAACAATCAACTTGCGTTGCATGGTCAGCAGCACAAGCCGAGAGGCCCCCAAGCAAGCTGAAAGACACAGCTGTTAAATCTGCATGCACGCGTTTTAAGCCGTGTACATAGACGGCTCTAGTCATAAACAGTCCACTGCCATGCTGGGCTGGTACAGGTGCAGAGATGACAAGAGGATTAATCCGCCTGCTGATCAAATGTGGGGGAGTGAGTTGTATGACACAGCCAAGCCGTACAGTTCAGCTGTGCTTGCTATGGCATATTCTGGAACTGTAAACCTTAATTTGAGTTAAATTGGAACTCTCTCAACTACTTTTAATAGTGTGACATCATATGAAGTCATTAGGGATGAGCAATATGGCCTAAAATCACAATATATATTACAGCTTCCTGCGATAACTAAATATCACAATGTTATTTGGTTTGTAAATGACAATAGTACCATTTTAAAACGGGTTGCAAAGGCTCCTAATTTGGCTGCTGACGTATGCGGAAACATATTGGACAATTTCCGGTTGTATTATTTTCTCAAAACTATTACCGTATTTGCCGCACTATAAGGTGCACTTAAAGGGGAACATTATCACAATTTCAGAAGGGTTAAAACCATTAAAAATCAGTTCCCAGTGGCTTATTTTATTCTTCAAAGTTTTTTTCAAAATTTTACCCATCACGCAATATCTGTTATGTTTGTTGTCTTCTCCCTGCCTTCTCTATTGGTTTTTCAGTTTCTTCCTCAGTCTTTTGTCCCCAACGAGGCACACCTGCTGCTAATCACTTCCTGTTAAGCGCGTCTCCACCAGCTGGTCCCTGCCGGTTATTGTTCCTGAACTCCGCTCTGACATGTGCTACCTTGATTCTGCTTCCCTGGTATGTTGCCTTCGCATATTTCTGTATATTGACCTCGTTGTGTTTTTGTTTTCCTAGCCACCTTGTTTTAAGAGGACTAGTTTTTGCCACGCTGTGTGCGTCCTGACCTTTGCTCCGCCAACCTCTGAAAGAGACTACTTTTGTTATATTTCCCATGGTGTGCACTTTTGCCCCATCACCCTTAGTTACAATTTTTGGACTTATTAAATATTTTTATTTGTTATCGTGTACCTTGCCTCCATTCTCTGCATCCCGGGGTCCACCCTTGAACTCTATCTTAACAATATCCCTAAAAAAAAGCTTCAAAGTGCCTGATTTTAACCATCGTTATATGTCTATCTGTGTTGGCCCTGTGATGAGGTGGCGACTTGTCCAGGGTGTACCCCGCCTTCCGCCCGATTGTAGCTGAGATAGGCTCCAGCGCCCCCAAAAAGGGAATAAGCGGTAGAAAATGGATGGATGGATATATACACCCCTCCATTTTCCTGTGACGTCACATAGTGATGCCAACACAAACAAACATGGCGGATAGAACAGCAAGGTATAGCGACATTAGCTCGGATTCAGACTCGGATTTCAGCGGCTTAAGCGAAATCGAAGAAGAAATTGAAGCTATTGAGCCATATCGGTTTGAACCGTATGCAAGCGAAACCGACGAAAACGACACGACAGCCAGCGACACGGGAGAAAGCGAGGACGAATTCGGCGATCGCCTTCTAACCAACGATTGGTATGTGTTTGTTTTTAAGTGTTGTAATGTTTTTAAGCTAAATTATTGCTAAACACAGTTTATGTATAATAATTTACGTAAAACCGCGAGTAATGAATAAAGTTTTCATCAATTAATATATTCTGTAGACATACCCTCATCCGCTCTCTTTTCCTGAAAGCTGATCTGTCCAGTTTTGGAGTTGATGTCAGCAGGCCAGGGAAGCTAGGGTCGATATTCTTCTCTTGATCATCTTCGGTGGCATAAGGGACGGTGTGAGCCAAGACATCCAGGGGGTTTAGCTCGCTCGTCTGCGGGAACAAACTGCCGCCATTGCTTGCCGTGCTACCGAGGTCCTTTGTCCCTGAATTGCTCACACACTCTGGCAGATTCAATGGGGGTCTGGCGGCATTTTTCTTTGACTTTATCGTTGGAAATGCATCTGCTTTGAGTGTCGCAGGATATCCACACATTCTTGCCATCTCTGTCGTAGCATAGCTTTCGTCGGTAAAGTGTGCGGAACAAACGACTGACCATTTTCGTCGGCTTTCCCCACACCCTCGTATTTTGAACACATTTCGTCCAATTTCTTGCCACTTTCGCATCTTTGGGCCACTGGTGCAACTTGAATCCGTCCCTGTTCGTGTCGTTACACCCTCCAACAACACACCGACGAGGCATGATGTCTCCAAGGTACGGAAAACAGTCGAAAAAACGGAAAATAACAGAGCTGATTTGACTCGGTGTTTGTAATGTGTTTGAGAAAATGGCGGATTGCTTCCCGATGTGACGTCACAATAATAGAAAGGCGTTTAATTCGCCAAAATTCACCCATTTAGAGTTCGTAAATCGGTTAAAAAAATATATGGTCTTTTTTCTGCAACATCAAGGTATATATTGACGCTTACATAGGTCTGGTGATAATGTTCCCCTTTAAACACAAAGTAGAAGCAGGAGAGGTGAAGCATCAGGTGGCAAAAAGTCTGCAATTTATTCACCTCATGTCAACACTTTTGCACAAAGAAAAAGGAAAATGGTCAAGTTGCCAAGGTGAAATAACAATGACGCCACAGAACTTTTAATCTCTGACTGACTCACAGTGTGAGAGGAGACTGGAAGCAACTTCCTTATGCAATCTTGTGTTATCAGTGGGTGGACTCTTAATTTCCCCTTCGATACAAAAGTCACATGAACAGAGCCTCTTTCACCAAACTGAATGTGCTTTTTTTAAGGATGTAATGCAAGGCTATTCAACTGGTGGCCCGGGAATGACACCATACCGACCCTCAAGTTAAGATCAAAACTTGAGGACAAACATATTTGTAGCAAATTCCTAAAAATACTAGAGTGCTCATGTTGTAGAGGGGAACTTGGACCACTGTAGACACATTGGCAGGATCCTTGCATCTTTCTAACAAACAGAACAATGTGGTTCAAACTTGTGATTTAAATAACCGAGGCGTTCTTCAAAGCACCCCTTTAAGTCCTCTCCTTTAGGCAGTTACACATGTTTTTTGTAATATCATTTATGTAACTAAGGTGTTTTCGTAGCTTCTTTACTTCCGATGCAGTCATTTGTTCAACTACTTTAGTTATACTAGTGGTGTTCCTCAAGGTTCTATTTTAGGTCCTCTCTTTTTCATCATTTGGGCTATTTTCAATGTCTTTGGAGGGTCACTGCTGTCAACTGACCAAAAACTGTTGTTATCACCGTAGAAATATTTCCAAAGTGAGATATTTGGATCTCTAAATGATCATTCACGCGTTCATTTTGTCTTGTATTGACTATTGCAATTATCTTTTCAACAAGTCAATGCTAAAGAGACTCCAGACTTTACAAAATGCGGCTGCCAGACTTTTGACCGGTGCACCCAGAACAGCCCATATTACCCCCGTTGTATCCAGTCTTCATTGGCTTCCAGTTAAATTCCGCATTGAGTTTAAGAATTTAGTCCTGACATTCCATGCATTGCATGGTGGGGCCACTCAGTACATCACTGACTTGCTAGGCCCCCACTCTTCAGGGCGCAGCCTCCGGTCTTCAGGGCAGGGTCTTCTAAAGATCCCAAAAACTTGTTTTAAAGGGGAACATTATCACCAGACCTATGTAAGCGTCAATATATACCTTGATGTTGCAGAAAAAAGACCATATATTTTTTTAACCAATTTCCGAACTCTAAATGGGTGAATTTTGGCGAATTAAACGCCTTTCTATTATTCGCTCTCGGAGCGATGACGTCACAACGTGACGTCACATTGGGAAGCAATCAATCAATCAATCAATCAATGTTTATTTATATAGCCCTAAATCACAAGTGTCTCAAAGGGCTGCACAATCCGCCATTTTCTCACTTTCGTCGGTGTGTTGTCGGAGGGTGTAACAACACGAACAGGGACGGATTCAAGTTGCACCAGTGGCCCAAAGATGCGAATGTTGCAAGAAATTGGACGAAATTTGTTCAAAATACGAGGCTGTGGGGAAAGCCGACGAAATGGTCAGTCGTTTGTTCCGCACACTTTACCGACGAAAGCTATGCTACGACAGAGATGGCAAGAATGTGTGGATATCCTGCGACACTCAAAGCAGATGCTGACATCAACTCCAAAACTGGAAAGATCAGCTTTCAGGAAAAGAGAGCGGATGAGGGTATGTCTACAGAATATATTAATTGATGAAAACTTTATTCATTACTCGCAGTTTTACGTAAATTATTACCGTATTTTCCGCACTATAAGGCGCACCTAAAAACCACAAATTTTCTCAAAAGCTAACAGTGCGCCTTATAACCCGGTGCGCTTTATTACGATTCATTTTCATAAAGTTTCGATCTCGCAACTTCGGTAAACAGCCGCCATCTTTTTTCCCGGTAGAACAGGAAGCGCTTCTTCTTCTACGCAAGCAACCGCCAAGGTAAGCACCCGCCCCCATAGAACAGGAAGCGCTTCTTCTTCTACTGTAAGCTACCGCCCGCCCCCGGAAGAAGAAGAAAAAACGCGCGGATATCACCGTACGTTTCATTTCCTGTTTACATCTGTAAAGACCACAAAATGGCTCCTACTAAGCGAAAAGGATCCGGTTCATAAAAAGACGCAATCTCTCCATCCGCACACAGATTACTACCGTATTTCACAGCAACTGATATTCCTGTGAACCGCACTGTGGAACGGGAGCACGTACGGTGAATATTCGCACCACAGGGAATGAGAAGTCGTCCTTCACTGTGGTTCTAGCTTGCCATGCTAACTTCCACCCATGGTGATATTCAAAAGGAAGACCTTGCCAAAAGAGACCTTTCCAGCCGGCGTCATCATAAAAGCTAACTCGAAGGGATGGATGGATGAAGAAAAGATGAGCGAGTGGTTAAGGGAAGTTTACGCGAAGAGGCCGGGTGGCTTTTTTCACACAGCTCCGAAGGCGAACACACCTTCACTAAGACGGGCAGACAGCGCCGGACGACATACGCCAACATCTGCCAGTGGATCGTAAATGCCTGGGCAGATATTTCGGTCACAACTGTGGTCCGAGCTTTCCGGAAGGCAGGATTCACAGAACTACTGGACAACAGCGACACTGACTCCGATGACTTCGACGAGACGGAACCGGCCATTTTGGATCCCACGCTTGCGCAACTTTTCAATTCGGACACCGAAGACGAAGAATTCGAAGGATTTACGAATGAAGAATAACTTCAGAAGGTGAGCGCTATGTTTATTTTGTGTGTTGTGACATTAACGTTCGAGCAACATTATGTTGCTATTGCTCTACACCATTTTGAATTTTACTATGTTTGTGATTGCACATTTGCGTACATTTTGGGACAGAGTTGTTAGAACGCTGGTTTTCAATATATTATTAAAGTTTGACTGAACTATCTGACTGTTTTTTTGACATTCCCTTTAGCGCAGCGTAGGCGCGGCTTATAATCCGGGGCGGCTTATTGGTGGACAAAGTTATGAAATATGTAATTCATTGAAGGTGCGGCTAATAATCCGGTGCGCCTTATAGTGCGGAAAATACGGTATACATAAACTGTGTTTACCAATAATTTAGCTTAAAACATTTATTTTTTTCAATCATTCGAGTAGTCTTGTGTAATGCAGTATTTTGTGTCTATTTAGGTATGGCTAACCTGAGTGCTAAAATGGTGGAAAAATATATGTTCTTAGCGCGCCTGAAATGGGCTGTCTGCACTCTCAAAGTGCATGTTGTTGCCAAATGTATTTCATATGCTGTAAACCTAGTTCATAGTTGTTAGTTTCCTTTAATGCCAAACAAACACATAACAATCGTTGGTTAGAAGGCGATCGCCGAATTCGTCCTCGCTTTCTCCCGTGTCGCTGGCTGTCGTGTCGTTTTCGTCGGTTTCGCTTGCATACGGTTCAAACCGATATGGCTCAATAGCTTCAGTTTCTTCTTCAATTTCGTTTTCGCTACCTGCCTCCACACTACAACCATCCGTTTCAATACATGCCTAATCTGTTGAATCGCTTAAGCCGCTGAAATCCGAGTCTGAATCCGAGCTAATGTCGCTATAGCTTGCTGTTCTATGCGCCATGTTTGTTTGTGTTGGCTTCACTATGTGACGTCACAGGAAAATGGACGGGTGTTTATAACGATGGTTAAAATCAGGCACTTTGAAGCTTTTTTTTTTAGGGATATTGCATGATGGGTAAAATTTTGAAAAAAACTTCGAAAAATAAAATAAGCCACTGGGAACTGATTTTTAATGGTTTTAACATTTCTGAAATTGTGATAATGTTCCCCTTTAAGATTTTGGTCCTGACATTCCGTGCATCCGGTCTTCAGGCCAGGGTCTTCTAAAGATCCCAAAAACTTGTTTTAAACCCCGTGGAGACCTGGCATTCCAGGCTATACCTCCCAGACTCTGGAACAATTTGCACCAGTCCCTCCGTGATCTTGACTGTGTTGAATCTTTTAGGAAACATTTGAAAACTTCTCTTTTTAGTAAAGCTTTTAGTTAAATCACCTTTTAACTACCATTTTTAATCCACTTTGTATCCTTTTTATGATGTTGCCCCTCTTGTTTTAATTGAATTGTTTTACTTCACCCATGTTTTGTACAGAGCTTTGTGATTTTATCTGTGAAAAGCGCTTTATAAATAAAATTTACTTACTTACTAACTATTTAATTGATGGCTCGTGAGTTCAATTAAAAAAAATCTCACATTTTTGCAGGAGATTCTTAAAAACACTAGAAGTGCTGTCATAGAGATGATCTATTTTGTAAAAGGTCCTTAAAAACAGCAGACCACTCCTGTAACTGACAGGAATATCATTGTGTATATTCTGGAGAACCTATTTATTTTGTCAGAGTAAATAAGACTAATAGTAAAGGGAGAAGTCCGGCCCCCACACCCCTAAGCTTTCTGGAAATGTGGCCCCCAAAACAATTGAGTTGACTCTGCCTGATGTAATGTTTGAAGCACTTTGGTGGAGGTATAAACACTGTGTCATGGGTTTGCATGCAAACAATGACATAGAGACCGATTTTAAAACAGCCAACGTGGAGCTCTTACCTGTAGTGGACATGAGTGACTGTCGGCGGCCTGTATCCAAAAATCCATGTCTGAATATCCATGGGCCGTGCTTTGGGATAAGCTATGGTCACATCTATCACCCACTGCAGGCCTTTACGCTTTTTAGCTGTAAGCAGAAGAAACAAACATTGAAATCAAATGAAAAATGTTAGGTCGTTTGCTTCCAACTAGTCAATGTTCTGCATTTAAAGGCTTACTGAAATGCGATTTTCTTATTTAAACGGGGATAGCAGGTCCATTCTATGTGTCATACTTGATCATTTCGCGATATTGCCATATTTTTGCTGAAAGGATTTAGTAGAGAACATCGACGATACAGTTCGCAACTTTTGATCGCTGATAAAAAAGCCTTGCCTGTACCGGAAGTAGCAGACGAGTAGCGTGACGTCACAGGTTGTGGAGCTCCTCACATCTGCACATTGTTTACAATCATGGCCACCAGCAGCGAGAGCGATTCGGACCGAGAAAGCGACGATTTCCCCATTAATTTGAACGAGGATGAAAGATTCGTGGATGAGGAAAGTGAGAGTGAAGGACTAGAGGGCAGTGGGAGCGATTCAGATAGGGAAGATGCTGTGAGAGGCGGGTGGGACCTGATATTCAGCTGGGAATGACTAAAACAGTAAATAAACACAAGACATATATATACTCTATTAGCCACAACACAACCAGGCTTATATTTAATATGCCACAAATTAATCCCGCATAACAAACACCTCCCCCCTCCCGTCCATATAACCCGCCAATACAACTCAAACACCTGCACAACACACTCAATCCCACAGCCCAAAGTACCGTTCACCTCCCCAAAGTTCATACAGCACATATATTTCCCCAAAGTTACGTACGTGACATGCACATAGCGGCACGCACGTACGGGCAAGCGATCAAATGTTTGGAAGCCGCAGCTGCATGCGTACTCACGGTACCGCGTCTGCGCATCCAACTCAAAGTCCTCCTGGTAAGAGTCTCTGTTGTCCCAGTTCTCCACAGGCCAATGGTAAAGCTTGACTGTCATCTTCCGGGAATGTAAACAATGAAACACCGGCTGTGTTATCCGGCACAACAGTCAAGGGGTGCATTCTACGGCGGGGGTGCGTTATCCGGCACAACACCTGCCGCAATACACCGCTTCCCACCTACAGCTTTCTTCTTTGCTGTCTCCATTTTTATTGAACAAATTGCAAAAGATTCACCAACACAGATGTCCAGAATACTGTGGAATTTTGCGTTGAAAACAGACGACTTAATAGCTGGCCACCATGCTGTCCCAAAATGTCCTCTACAATCCGTGACGTCACGCGCCGGCGTCATCATACCGAGACGTTTTCAGCAGGATATTTCGCGCGAAATTTAAAATTGCACTTTAGTAAGCTAACCCGGCCGTATTGGCATGTGTTGCAATGTTAAGATTTTATCATTGATATATAAACTATCAGACTGCGTGGTCGGTAGTAGTGGCTTTCAGTAGGCCTTTAAGTGTCAATAAAAGACACGCTAACGGACATCCACCATCGTGGTATTGTCTCCATTGTTGGCAGAGCAGGGTTTCTCGTCTGCTAAAACAAATACATTCTAACTAAATCACCTGTATTATTAAATGTTTCTTAAATAAACTTTAAATACAATTTAATTCCTAATGAAAATACAGCTTCACCACTTTGGTCATTGTTTTTTGCACTTAAACTTCTCCATGACTTTTGCTCCAATTCAATAGGCCCTATTATAAAGAAACCCTGGTTTAGATAATATGTATTAAATATGTGTCCTGGGCATGACGTTAAAGTGCATCCGGCAGTGGAGGCTCCTCTATGGGGTCTTGGGGCACTAGGAGGTTAACCCCTTTACTACTGTTACCCCAGGTGGCCCTTGGCAAAGGCCTAGTACCTGACTGCCCCCTAGCCAGGGATACGGTGAAGACCTCAGGTGGAAGACGGTAGTTTTAAGAACTTCCGATGGCGGAAGAAGGCTGCAGCAGATAAGGGTCCCCAGTCGTCTTGGACTCCATGCCACTGGACCCTGACCCGATTCTGTCAAGGATCGTGTGGTGACTGTCTGTGCACTAGTCTCCCCACGTAAAACAAAGTCACGCACAGGCATCCTCCATAAAGGGATACACCCCTACCAGGAGGATCGTCATACTCGTTCGAGTGACTGCCGATAATCAAATATGTCTGTGTAAATTTTGCTCCACGGTCACATTTTAACCCTCTTTCTGAGTGAGTATGCAAAAACTTGGTTTGTGGAGGTGTTTCATTTAGATGCAAATGAGCCCCTCTAAAAGTTTCAGAATTTATCTTTTGAAAAGGATCCCCTCATTTCGCCGTTCACCTCCTGCGGTCCCGGTGCTTTGCGGATTTCAAAGTACCGTTGAAATTTGAGCACCCATTGTTTCTTGTTAAGATTACGCCCGTTTTAGAATGTATGCAGTGTTTTAAGTAACTTGTTCACTTCTGACACCGATATTGATAACATAAATCAGCAGGAAACCTACATTTATTATTTTGTAGTGTCGAATGTTAGAACATGTTAGAACATGTTTGATCAAGCGAAATTAGTCAAACGGAGAACAATGGTAGGTATGAAACACACTGAACTAGTATCAACCATCTGGAATGGACTTGTGCTGTCTTCAGGTTGAAATGGAGTGGTAATTTTGCTTTTGGTGACACCTCGTGGCCACGATGAATCAAAAAGTTACACTGATGACTAGGAATGTCCGATAATATCGGACTGCCGATATTATCGGCCGATAAATGCTTTAAAATTTAATATCGGAAATTTTCGGTATCGGTTTCAAAATTATCGGTATCGGCTTCAAAAAGTAAAATTTATGACTTTTTAAAACGCCGCTGTGTACACGGACGTGGGGAGAAGTACAGAGCGCCAATAAACCTTAAAGGCACTGCCTTTGCATGCCGGCCCAGTCACATAATATCTACGGCTTTTCACACACACAAGTGAATGCAATGCATACTTGGTCAACAGCCATACAGGTCACGATGAGGGTGGCCGTATAAACAACTTTAACACCGTTACAAATATGCCCCCCCACCACCACCTCAACCCCGCCCCTACCAAAAATAAAAATATTTTTAACCCAAATAGGTAAAATTACATATTCCACACAGTGGTTGAAAAACACTGCCCTAGAATCTAGGGCAGTTTTGGAATTGCGGACCGGTCAATGCTTGAAAATTTGTCCCACGGACTGGGGGGGGTGGGGGGGTTAGTTTTTTTGGGGGTTTTTTGGCATAAAAAAATACAATCATGTGTGCTTACGGACTGTATCCCTGCAGACTGTATTGCTATATATTGATATATAATGTAGGTGCACTAATTGTAAGTGTGTCTTGTGCTTTTTATGTTGATTTAATAAAAAAAAAAGTTAAAAAAAATAAAATATATATATATATATTTTTTTTTTCCCTTGTCCAGCCCGGTACCAATCGATCCACGGACCGGTACCGGGCCGCGGCCCAGTGGTTGGGGACCACTGCCCTAGATCACTGCTGTGTGGGCAACATGCTACTCACAAGGCCATCGTGTGGGCTATTGTGGTCAGCTGCTTGTGCAGTTAAGGAAGTGGTTCTTAACCTTGTTGGAGGTAGCGAACCCCACCAGTTTCATATGCGCATTCACCAAACCCTTCTTTAGTGAAAAATGTAATGTTTTTTTTTTCAAATTCAAGACAAAGTTATATGTTTTTGGTAACACTTTAGTATGGGGAACTTATTCTAAGTAACAAAGACTTAATCTAGAGTTATTTGGACACTAGGGGAACATATTCTAAGTAATAAAGACTTAATTTAGAGTTATTTGGTTAGAGTTAGAGGGTTAGGGTCAGGGTTAGAGGGTTAGGGTTATAATAAGGCCATGCCGAATAAGGCATTAATAAGTAGTTAATAATGACTAGTTAAGAGCCAATATGTTACTACTTTGCATGTTAATAAGCAACTAATTAATGGTGAATATGTTCCCCATACTAAAGTGTTACCATGTGGTTTACTGGTGCATAAAATGAAGCGTGCATGAACATCACCTTGTTCAAACAACAAAACTAACACAGTGCATAAACTCACATCAAATTACACACCTGCAAATCAGTCAGCTGTTGCCGTATCCGTAATACGCCGATAGGGAGAAGTTTTTATTTACACGATGAGTCGGGTGTGTCTTGACCTCCGCCGAACCCCTGAGGCCGACTCACCGAACCCCTAGGGTTCCATCGAACCCAGGTTAAAGGGGAACATTATCACAATTTCAGAAGGGTTAAAACCATTAAAAATCCGTTCCCAGTGGCTTATTTTATTTTTCGAAGTTTTTTTCAAAATTTTACCCATCACGCAATATCCCTAAAAAAAGCTTCAAAGTGCCTGATTTTAACCATCGTTATATACACCCGTCCATTTTCCTGTGACGTCACATAGTGAAGCCAACACAAACAAACATGGCGGAAAGAACAGCAAGCTATAGCGACATTAGCTCGGATTCAGACTCGGATTTCAGCGGCTTAAGCGATTCAACAGATTACGCATGTATTGAAACGGATGGTTGTAGTGTGGAGGCAGGTAGCGAAAACGAAATTGAAGAAGAAACTGAAGCTATTGAGCCATATCGGTTTGAACCGTATGCAAGCGAAACCGACGAAAACGACACGACAGCCAGCGACACGGGAGAAAGCGAGGACGAATTCGGCGATCGCCTTCTAACCAACGATTGGTATGTGTTTGTTTGGCATTAAAGGAAACTAACAACTATGAACTAGGTTTACAGCATATGAAATACATTTGGCAACAACATGCACTTTGAGAGTGCAGACAGCCCAGTTTTCATCAATTAATATATTCTGTAGACATACCCTCATCCGCGCTCTTTTCCTGAAAGCTGATCTGTCCAGTTTTGGAGTTGATGTCAGCAGGCCAGGGAAGCTAGGGTCGATAGGGGGTTTAGCTCGCTCGTCTGCGGGAACAAACTGCCGCCATTGCTTGCCGTGCTACCGACGTCCTTTGTCCCTGAATTGCTCAGATTCAATGGGGGTCTGGCGGCAGATTTCTTTGACTTTATCGTTGGAAATGCATCTGCTTTGAGTGTCGCAGGATATCCACACATTCTTGCCATCTCTGTCGTAGCATAGCTTTTCGTCGGTAAAGTGTGCGGAACAAACGTCCAATTTCTTGCCACTTTGGCATCTTTGGGCCACTGGTGCAACTTGAAGCCGTCCCTGTTCGTGTTGTTACACCCTCCGACAACACACCGACGAGGCATGATGTCTCCAAGGTACGGAAAACAGTCGAAAAAACGGAAAATAACAGAGCTGATTTGACTCGGTGTTTGAGAAAATGGCGGATTGCTTCCCGATGTGACGTCACAATAATAGAAAGGCGTTTAATTCGCCAAAATTCACCCATTTAGAGTTCGGAAATCGGTTAAAAAAATATATGGTCTTTTTTCTGCAACATCAAGGTATATATTGACGCTTACATAGGTCTGGTGATAATGTTCCCCTTTAAGAACCACTGAGTTAAGGTTTAATGACGGCAACAGTTTGATCCTTAATAATTCAATGTCCATTATTTGCTATAAGAAAATGTGTTGAATCTGAACAGACTGGAGCCTCTCGGAATAGACAAAAGCCTACCTATTCAATGCGTTCTAGGGCCAGGTAAGTCAATCAGGCCTGCGAGACCAAGTATAACCTACGAACAAGCAACGCCAGCCAAAAACCAAGGCGGCAGTCTCGCCGCCTCATTTCTACTGGAGATAAAGTGACTTGACGGGCATCCGTGGTATTGATGGGAATGGCCACAGTCATCACAGCGTGGAGTAACTGGATCCACAGCTCTGTCCAAGTGTGTGAGAAGGCAGCCGTAACACGGTCCAGGGGGTGAGCAGCTGGCCAAAGTACGAGGCTCCGAGCCAAAGCGTCGCTACGGTGACAAACAATACTGTAATAAATGACAAAGGCGTGTCCTTCAGCAAATGAGGGAGGCGGTGGAAGGTACCTCGCTCTGAATCACACCACTGTAAAGAACCAAAGAGGAAGACACCTAATCCCTGTCAATAGAGATCTGATTGGTTGGGGCCACGTTACCACCAAGTCCTTCTTAAACTATGAACGAAGTGTAAAGTCTTTTAACAACCCATAAACCTTATCAGTGTGCAGCCCATGAGACACTTGACTGGCTGATACACGGCGGCACGTGTATTTACATCAAATCCTATTTTCTGCAAGTGGCACATTTGTCTCTGAGTGAGTCAGCAAAACTGTGGGCACCTCTGCAGAGCATCAGGGAGGGTCAGAGTGAGACAGAGCGCACGCACACACAGAGGACACAGGGACACAGTACTCATTGGGGTATGGGTCTTTTTTTCTTGCCCAAGGTTTTAATGCCATTAGCTAGATTCAAGCGGAAGGACAAAGCCAGGGGAAGAAATGCAGCTCAAACGAGAACATGCACGTACACGACACATGCGGCCAATTAAGCGGCACTTCTGCTTGTTTTGACAAGCTCTCTTCCATAAGAGGGACGGACGGACAGAGTTTTGCCTCAACAGCGAGACTGTAGGGCATGCAGCTGTGCAGAATTCCTCAGACACATTTTTTTCCCAAAAAATGCTCTAAAGAATAAAACTATAACAGCCACAAATGACCCTTCTAATGAATATAGGCTGGAGTGTTTTTGCCTTTACAGCATAAGGTACCGGGTAAAGGTGTTTAGTTCAGACAACTAGAGATGTCCGATAATATCGGGCTGCCGATATTATCGGCCGATAAATGCTTTAAAATGTAATATCGGGAATTATCCATATCGGTTTCAAAAAGTAAAATGTATGACTTTTTAAAACGCCGCTGTGTACACGGACGTATGGAGAAGTACAAAGCGCCAATAAACCTGAAAGGGGAACATTATCACCAGACCTATGTAAGCGTCAATATATACCTTGATGTTGCAGAAAAAAGACCATGTATTTTTTTAACCGATTTCCGAACTCTAAATGGGTGAATTTTGGCGAATTAAACATCGGGAAGGAATCCGCCATTTTCTCAAACACCGAGTCAAATCAGCTCTGTTAATTTCCGTTTTTTCGACTGTTTTCCGTACCTTGGAGACATCATGCCTCGTCGGTGTGTTGTCGGAGGGTGTAACAACACGAACAGGGACGGATTCAAGTTGCACCAGTGGCCCAAAGATGCGAAAGTGGCAAGAAATTGGACGTTTGTTGCGCACACTTTACCGACGAAAGCTATGCTACGACAGAGATGGCAAGAATGTGTGGATATCCTGCGACACTCAAAGCAGATGCATTTCCAACGATAAAGTCAAAGAAATCTGCCGCCAGACCCCCATTGAATCTGCCGGACTGTGTGAGCTATTCAGGGACAAAGGGACCTCGGTAGCACGGCAAGCAATGGCGACAGTTTGTTCCCGCAGACGAGCGAGCTAAACCCCCTGGATGTCTTGGCTCACACCGTCCCTTATGCCACCGAAGATGATCAAGAGAAGAATATCGACCCTAGCTTCCCTGGCCTGCTGACATCAACTCCAAAACTGGACAGATCAGCTTTCAGGAAAAGAGAGCGGATGAGGGTATGTCTACAGAATATATTAATTGATGAAAACTTTATTCATTACTCGCGGTTTTACGTAAATTATTATACATAAACTGTGTTTACCAATAATTTAGCTTAAAAACATTACAACACTTAAAAACAAACACATACCAATCGTTGGTTAGAAGGCGATCGCCGAATTCGTTCTCGCTTTCTCCCGTGTCGCTGGCTGTCGTGTCGTTTTTGTCGGTTTCGCTTGCATACGGTTCAAACCGATATGGCTCAATAGCTTCAGTTTCTTCTTCAATTTCGCTTAAGCCCCTGAAATCCGAGTCTGAATCTGAGCTAATGTCGCTACCTTGCTGTTCTATCCGCCATGTTTGTTTGTATTGGCATCACTATGTGACGTCACAGGAAAATGGACGGGTGTATCTCACGATGGTTAAAATCAGGCACTTTGAAGTTTTTTTTAGGGATATTGCGTGATGGGCAAAATTTAAAAGAAACTTCGAAAAATAAAATAAGCCACTGGGAACTGATTTTTAATGGTTTTAACCCTTCTGAAATTGTGATAATGTTCCCCTTTAATGAACTCGCATCCAAGAAAAGATGTCAGGTATCTGGCTTGGGCACATCAGATTAGATCAGTGTGTTGCAAACTGAGCAGTTTAAAGTCCTGAATGGTTGGTTTATTCATTGTTAGTTTACTTTCTAATTTATTAGCCTGTGGAAAAATGTGATGTCACATCGGGAAGCAATCCGCCATTTTCTCACTTTCGTCGGTGTGTTGTCGGAGGGTGTAACAACACGAACAGGGACGAATTCAAGTTGCACCAGTGGCCCAAAGATGCGAAAGTGGCAAGAAATTGGACGTTTGTTCCGCACACTTTACCGACGAAAGCTATGCTACGACAGAGATGGCAAGAATGTGTGGATATCCTGCGACACTCAAAGCAGATGCTGACATCAACTCCAAAACTGGACAGATCAGCTTTCAGGAAAAGAGAGCGGATGAGGGTATGTCTACAGAATATATTAATTGATGAAAACTTTATTCATTACTCGCGGTTTTACGTAAATTATTATATATAAACTGTGTTTACCAATAATTTAGCTTAAAAACATAATTTTTTTTCAATCATTCGAGTACATTCGGGTAGTCTTGTGTAATGCAGTATTTTGTGTCTATTTAGGTATGGTTAACCTGAGTGCTGAAATCGTGGAAAAATATATGTTCTTAGCGCGCCTGAAATGGGCTGTCTGCACTCTCAAAGTGCATGTTGTTGCCAAATGTATTTCATATGCTGTAAACATCAGGAAGCAATCCGCCATTTTCTCAAACACATTACAAACACCGAGTCAAATCAGCTCTGTTATTTTCCGTTTTTTCGACTGTTTTCCGTACCTTGGAGACATCATGCCTCGTCGGTGTGTTGTCGGAGGGTGTAACAACACGAACAGGGACGGATTCAAGTTGCACCAGTGGCCCAAAGATGCCAAAGTGGCAAGAAATTGGACGTTTGTTCCGCACACTTTACAGACGAAAGCTAGGCTACGACAGAGATGGCAAGAATGTGTGGATATCCTGCGACACTCAAAGCAGATGCATTTCCAACGATAAAGTCAAAGAAATCTGCGAGCGGATGAGGGTATGTCTACAGAATATATTAATTGATGAAAATTGGGCTGTCTGCACTCTCAAAGTGCATGTTGTTGCCAAATGTATTTCATATGCTGTAAACCTAGTTCATAGTTGTTAGTTTCCTTTAATGCCAAACAAACACATACCAATCGTTGGTTAGAAGGCGATCGCCGAATTCGTCCTCGCTTTCTCCCGTGTCGCTGGCTGTCGTGTCGTTTTCGTCGGTTTCGCTTGCATACGGTTCAAACCGATATGGCTCAATAGCTTCAGTTTCGTCTTCAATTTCGTTTTCGCTACCTGCCTCCACACTACAACCATCCGTTTCAATACATGCGTAATCTGTTGAATCGCTTAAGCCGCTGAAATCCGAGTCTGAATCCGAGCTAATGTCGCTATAGCTTGCTGTTCTATGCGCCATGTTTGTTTGTGTTGGCATCACTATGTGACGTCACAGGAAAATGGACGGGTGTATATAACGATGGTTAAAATCAGGCACTTTGAAGCTTTTTTTAGGGATATTGCGTGATGGGTAAAATTTTGAAAAAAACTTCGAAAAATAAAATAAGCCACTGGGAACTGATTTTTAATGGTTTTAACCCTTCTGAAATTGTGATAATGTTCCCCTTTAAAGCAGTGGTTCTTAACCTTGTTGGAGGTAGCGAACCCCACCAGTTTCATATGCGCATTCACCGAACTCTTCTTTAGTGAAACTTTTTTTTTTTTTCAAATTCAAGACAAAGTTATATGTTTTTGGTAACACTTTAGTATTGGAAACATATTCTAAGTAACACAGACTTAATTTAGAGTTTTTTGGACACTAGGGGAACATATTCTAAGTAACAAAGACTTAATTTAGAGTTTTTTGGACACTAGGGGAACATATTCTAAGTAACAAAGACATAATTTAGAGTTATTTGGTTAGGGTTAGAGGGTTAGGGCCAGTGTTAGAGGCTTAGGGTTATAATAAGGCAATGCCGAAGAAGGTGTTAATAAGTACTTAATAATGACTAGTTAAGAGCCAATATATTACTAATTTCCACGTTAATAAGCAAATAATTAATGGTGAAAATGTTCCCCATACTAAAGTGTTACCATGTTTTTTTACTGGTGCACAAAATGAAGCGTGCATGAAAATCACCTTGTTCAAACAACAAAACCAACACAGTGCATAAACTCACAACAAATTACACACCTGCAAATCAGTCTGACTTCTGATGTTGCCGTATCCGTAATACGCCCATAGGGAGAAGTTTTTATTTACACGATGAGTCGGGTGTGTCTTGACCTCCGCCGAACCCCTGAGCCTGACTCACCGAACCCCTAGGGTTCCATCGAACCCAGGTTAAGAACCACTGCCTTAAAGGCACTGCCTTTACATGCCGGCCCAGTCACATAATATCTACGGCTTTTCACAAACACAAGTGAATGCAATGCATACTTGGTCAACAGCCATACAGGTCACACTGAGGTTGGCCGTATAAACAACTTTAACACTGTTACAAATATGCGCCACACTGTGAACCCACACCAAACAAGAATGACAAACACATTTCGGGAGAACATCCGCACCGTAACACAACATAAACACAACAGAACAAATACCCAGAACCCCTTGCAGCACTAATTCTTCCGGGACGCTACAATATACACCCCCTGCTACCCCCTACCCCACCTCAACCTCCTCATACTCTCTCAGGGAGAGCATGTCCCAAATTCCAAGCTGCTGTTTTGAGGCATGTTAAAAAAAATAATGCACTTTGTGACTTCAATAATAAATATGGCAGTGCCATGTTGGCATTTTTTTCCATAACTTGAGTTGATTTATTTTGGAAAACCTTGTTACATTGTTTAATGCATCCAGCGGGGCATCACAACAAAATTAGGCACAATGTGTTAATTCCATGACTGTATATATCGGTATCGGTTGATATCGGAATCGGTAATTAAGAGTTGGACAATATCGGAATATCGGCAAAAAAGCCATTATCAGACATCTCTAATAATTGGCTATATATATATATATAGATATAAGTATATCCATTCATACAATGTATTACTTCAATCTGTTTTTATATAAACACTGATTTTCAAAAGGTGTGGAGGCTTTCATATTGCCGTGGCGCTGCGCCATGATTCATGGCATGTACGGAAAACCTTGGTATTTGTAAGGTGAGGTACCGGCTTCCTCCTACCTCCAAAGACATGCACCTGGGGAAAGGTTGATTGGCAACACTAAATGGTCCCTAGTGTGTGAATGTTGTCTGTCTATTAGAGATGCGCGGATAGGCAATTATTTCATCCGCAACCGCATCAGAAAGTCGTCAACCATCCACAATCCACCCGATCTAACATTTGATCATAACCGCATCCGCCCGCCATCCGCCCGCACCCGCCCGTTGTTATATATCTAATATAGACGATGCAAGCCATTAGTGAGGTTATAAAGCTTTTGCCTGTTAAAGAAAGGAGACTGATCCAATGCAGCACAGACATTCGCGTGCCACGCTGTCACGACCCAGACGCACACCAGTGCGCAATCATATGGGAGCCGCGCTGAGCGCACCTCCAAGCGCGTCTCGCTGCCGGCGACGGCCGGGTATATGGGCCCGACGCTGCAGCGCCATCCATTTTCAGGGCTAGTTGATTCGGCAGGTGGGTTGTTACACACTCCTTAGCGGGTTCCGACGTCCATGGCCACCGTCCTAGCTGCTGTCTATATCAACCAGGGTGAGCCCCACCCCTTTCGTGAGCGCACTGCGCGCGGAGTGACCCCTGTTACGCGCCCCCGGCAACAGGGGTGGCGGGCAGGTAAGCTGCGCGGGCGGAGCGCGCGGAGTGACCCCTGTTACGAGCCCCCGGCCACGGGGGTGGCGGGCAGGTAAGCTGCTTACCTGCTGCGCGTGACGCCGGCCGCGGCGAAGGCGGACGAGGCGGGGTGTCGGTGCGGTGGGCGCGGTGGTGACCCTGGACGTGCGTCGGGCCCTTCTCGCGGATCGCCTCAGCTACGGCTCCCGGTGGGGCCCTCTCGGGGGAAGGGGCCTCGGTCCCGGACCCCGGCGAGGCGTCGGGGGCCTTCTGCGCTCCGTAAAAGTGTCCATCTCTTTTTTTTTTTTCTTCTGTTGTGGCATATGCTGCAGGTGCCTGCTCGTTTTTCGTATGTGGGTAACAACATTTAACTATGTATATATATTTCCCAATTGGTTTAACTGCCACCCGCCTGAATCTATTTAAAATGTAATTTTTTCTATTTCAACCGCCCGACCCGACCCGACCCGACCCGACCCGCGGATAAAATCTAATTTTTTTAAATTTCATCCGCCCGATCCGCGGATAATCCGCGGTTGTGCCCGCAAACCGCGCATCTCTACTGTCTATCTGTGTTGGCCCTGTGATGAGGTGGCCACTTGTCCAGGGTGTACCCCGCCTTCCGCCCGAATGCAGCTGAGATAGGCTCCAGCACCCCCCGCGTCCCCAAAAGGGACAAGCGGTAGAAAATGGATGGATGGAGGTACCTCTGTATGTGTTTTATTGTTTTTAGTTCTCATTATTGATTCACTTATTCTTACGTGACCGTCAAGAATAATACTTAAAACATGGCCAGTATAGTTCATGAATGTTTTTATGACTTACACAATTTGACCCTGTAACAGAAGGATTCCATTTCCATTATTGACTAAAGGAATGTTGTCCAAAATATGGACGAATCATGGTCCAAATAAATGTTAATATATTTTTAAAAATGGGTGATTATAAATGATAAATAAACAAACATCAAGCCTGCATCTTTTCTGTGCGCTTCTGTCATTTTTTCTTCACAGCCTTCCCAAGCACCTCTATTACCGCCACCTGTCAATCAGTGGAATGTCATGAACCTATTTGCAGGAGAGTTAATTGCCTCACACGCATGCGCCCTTTTGCTAGCTTATGAAAACGTATTAATCATGAAGCGTTGTTTGTAACATTGGCGTGTACATGTCAGGCGACAACAATTGAGAAGCACGTTTCATGACTTAACATCAGATTGTCTTGACTTAAAGGGACCTGCACTTTTTTGAAACGGTGCCTATTATTCACAATCCTTATGTAAGACAAGAACACTTATTTTTCTTATTTTTTAATGCATTCTAAATGGTAAATAAATGCGATCCAAAGTCATGGCGCCAACGGGAGTCGCTCTATTCTGCATATTAAGCCCCTAAAAAACATCCTAACACCTCCATTAAGGTTTTATATACGTGTACAGCTCTACTAATGGACATTGGAGTGTTACTTTCAAAGGCAAAATTAAAGTATTGCTAGAAACATAATTTTATATGGGACTTTATTGTATTATATGTATAGTACATGTTCCAAAAAGAAAAAAGCATAAAACACCACCAGAATTAGAGATATTACAAGTCAAAGTGATGAAGCTTAGTGTTACGCAATTGCATTTTATTGATATGTGAAATGTATTCAATGTTTATAAATGAATATTTAAATACTAAATGTAAAAAAGGGAATATATATTGCAGCCCGGAAGAGTTAGGGCTGCATGGGATTCTGGGTATTTGTTCTGTTGTGTTACGGTGCGGATGTTCTCCCGAAATGTGCTTGTCATTCTTGTTTGTTGTGGGTTCACAGTGTGGCGTATATTTCTAACAGTGTTAAAGTTATTTATACGGGAACCGTCAGTGTAACCTGTATCGCTGTTGGCCAAGTATGCATTGCATTAACGTGTGTGTGCGTGCTGAAGTCGCACATATTTTGTCATCAGGCCAGCACGTTGTTGGAATGGATGAAAAGCAGACGTGACGACAACTCGTGGAGGACGATAAACGCAGTGCCTTTGAAGCACGCCCCCAAGACTGTGGTCCGGGTGGACGAGATATAATGACTGATGAACACCTTCGTTCGATAATGAAGGTTGCCTCAGCTCAAAGCCTGAGCCCCGACATTAATGAAAAAGCATCCAAGAAAAGATGTCAGGTATCAGGCTTGGGCACATCAGATTAGATCAGTGTGTTGCAAACTGAGCAGTTTAAAGTCCTGAATGGTTGGTTTATTCATTGTTAGTTTACTTTCTAATTTATTAGCCTGTGGAAAAAGTTAATGTTGATATTTACCTCAGAAGGCTGCAAATCGAAAAGAGGCATTACATTTTTATTTAAATTGTATTTGATATGCCATTGATATTTTGTAATTATTATTATTATTATTAGAAACTCGATTTTGCATGTCACTATAAAGTTATATAAGCCTTGCTTGTTCAATATTCAATGGAAAACTTGTTTGGGTCCCTATTAAAAGGTTAATTTGTTCAACCTTGGCCCGCGGCTTTGTTCAGTTTTAAATTTGAGTTTGACACCCCTGGTTTAATGCATCCAGTGGGGCATCACAACAAAATTAGGCATAATAATGTGTTAATTCCACGACTGTATATATCAGTATCGGTTGATATTGGTATCGGTAATTAAGAGTTGGACAATATCGGATATCGGCAAAAAAGCCATTATCGGACATCTCTAGTCTGAACATAAGTCATGTTTCCAAACCAAACCATAACTAAGACAAATGTGGTTAATTGCAGAGGAATTTTCTAACTTGTGGACTATTTTTAGGACAGAAATATTACTAGTCATAGCAAACTGCCGTAGGAGTTTTAGAGACCTCGATGCAATTTCTGGCAACTCTATATGTGTTTGGATCGGATCGGCTGCCGATATTTGCCAAAAATTGCGTATCGGCAAGGCATGGGAAAATGCCGATCCAGATCCAGTTTAAAAAACTCCGGTCCGTATTTTCCAACGCACCTATTTAAATAATACATTCCACTTTTCTGCTGCTCCGTAATTTCCGTTCCGCATTTTCCAGCACACCTTCAACACATCCACAATTCTCACGCAGTTGCTTTTAGCTGCTGGCATTACACGACAGGCTCTTCTCACTCTTTCCTGTGTCTCCCTCTCACAGACAGCAAGCGCACCTTCTTACACACGTCACATACTGTCACGTCATACGTCACATACTGTCACGTCATACGTCACATACTGTCACGTCATACGTCACATACGTATACGTCCTCTCCCAGCAGAGAGCGAGGTAGCGGCATGGCTAACGTTAGCTGTGATGCTAGCGCACCGCTAAGGTGCGCGCCTGCTCAAGCGTCCTCTGCGCACGGCAAATCTATGCCACGCACAAAATCAAATAAAAAAATAAGCGCATAACAATTTTCGACACACGGACACGACAGAGACAACAGTTTTCGTCATCATTGTTCAAATATTATAACGTCTGTCGAGACGCTTATCTCCATTCGGTGCCACACGCCACACCATCAAAATGCCGAGGCAAAAATTTCCACATCAACACCGTATGAAAAAATTAGTGATTTTTTTAGTTGTGATTTCCTTTTCTGCATGAAAGTTTAAAAGTAGCATATATTTATGCAGTATGAAGAAGAATGTTTTAGTGTAGACATGCAAGCCTTGAAAGAACATTTTGAAAATCAAGACTACATTTCCTGCAAATGGGTGCATTTCTACCCTATATTTTAACTTTAGATTTATTCTCATATCAAACTCTTTTGGCTGTCTTTTTGACACTTACATCCGGCGCCCCCCTCCACACCCTGGATTATAAATAATGTAAATAACTCAATGTGATTATCTTGTGTGATGACTGTATTATGATGATAGTATATATCTGATAGTATATATCTGTATCATGAATCAATTTAAGTGGACCCCGACTTAAACAAGTTGAAAAACTTATTGGGGTGTTACCATTTAGTGGTCAATTGTACGGAATATGTACTTCACTGTGCAACCTACTAATAAAAGTCTCAATCAATCAATCAAAACACATAGAATCATCATACTGCTGTGATTATATGCATCAAGTGTTCATTCAAGGCTAAGGCAAAATATTGAGATATATATTGTGTATCGCAATATGGCCTTAAAATATCGCAATATTAAAAAAAGGCCATATCGCCCAGCCCTAGTTCAATGATGCCATTTCTGTTTGTCATGTATAATTTTGTCTATTTTGTGTTTATCCTTGAATAAACAGGTCAGTTTCTTGTTACCAACCATTGTGTATTATTCAAACTCCCCTAATTCAGCTGGCTAGTTGTTATCAAGAGTACTAAAACCCTTTTCAACATGATTCTGACAACTAAGTAGGCTAAATAACTTTAAACTTTAATACATGCTCGGATAGGCCAGTATCGGTCAGTATCGGTATCGGTCAGTATCAGTATCGGATCGGAAGTGCAAAAACCTGGATCGGGACATCCCTAATATGTGTCACTCTGTTCAATGAAAAACACATCACTGAATACAAGCAAGTTTTCTGCACAACATTTTTTTTTTTTGGCTCATTACCTGTCTGGTTGGAGGTTCCGCTCTCGTTGCCCACGCTGCCGTTCTCATGCTGGGCTGAAAGAGTTTTCAGGATGACCTGGGTGGCTCCGAGGCGAGGCAGCGTGACGTGGGTCAGGTGGGGGAGCGAATGCTTTTTGGCAAACGTTTGGCTGGTTTCCCTCCGCTTGCGCAGGAAGCCGCCCTCGGGGAACAGCACTATCCACTTCCTGTCGCGGCTGTGGTAGTATTTGTCTAGGTGATCCTTAAGGTAGATCAACTGCTTGTCTCGGTGGGCTTTACCCTAAAATAGAACATAAAGACAACAAGGACTGTTTGTTATGTCCCCAGAGTGCTTGCAAATAGGTTTTCCTGGTCTGGTATTTGAGTTATTTTGAGTCAATATACTGTATTATTATTTCTACAAGGGAAGGTGGCTATTATATTGAAGCACTGTTAAGAGGAGCCGAGGCGTTCGTTATATTGCAGTTGCTTGGTTCCTGGTTATTCTTAATATGCAAGATGGCTGTTATCATTAATAACTGGCAAGAAGAGCAAAGTATAGGGTGGGTGCATGGGTGAAAACTATAAAATGTTTTTCTTTTGATGTTAAAGTTAAAGTACCAATGATTGTCACACACACGCTAGGTGTGGTGAAATGTGTTCTCTGCATTTGACCCATCCCCTTGTTCACCCCCTGGGAGGTGAGGGGAGCAGTGGGCAGCAGCGGTGGCCGCGCCCGGGAATCATTTTTGGTGATTTAACCCCCAATTCCAACCCTTGATGCTGAGTGCCAAGCAGGGAGGTAGTGGGTCCCATTTTATAGTCTTTGGTATGCAGAGCCAGCCCAAGGCATAAGCGTACTAAGCGCTTGCTTGGGGCCCCGCGGCCACCAGGGGGCCCCCAAAAGCAATTAACAAAAAATTCTTATTTTTTATTTTTTGCATGTACGAGTCTGAATGATGATTTCTAAATGATCAAAGATGTATTATTGTACAAAAACACAATTTTAGGTCAACAGAGTGCTGCTGCTGCTGATCTAGGCCTCGTGATTCTTCCTGCCTCTCTTTAAATGTAAAGCTGCCTCTGCTGCACCTGTGACGTTTACCGCCCGCCGTGCAATGCCAGTGCGCACTGGGCATCAAAAGCGCAGAGAGAGGCAAAACAATGTCACAAAAAAGGACATATCCTTCAGGTGCAGAAAAAAGGAAGAAGAAGAAAGTGGAAGAGGAGAAAAAATGCCATGATAAAGGTATGTTTGCATGACTTGGTGATAAAAAAGTTTATCAAAGAGATTTGTAGCTGTAATTAGCTTTAGCTAAGTGACGTTAGCTAGCTAGCGCGGTGCTAGCAATATGTTTTTAGCATCAGGTTACTAGTGAGATATGTTGTTTGCACAAATTGTTTGCAGCAGAGCACGGTAATTTATGTGAGTAAAATAAACACTATTTTTTACATCAACTCATAAGTTATGTGAAACTTCCCCAGGAGCATTGTTAAAATACTTTGGAGGCACAGAATCAGCCCAGAGCCAGTCCACATCCTCAGGCTCAACTGTGAGTGATGAATCAGGTGAGGAAAAGACTGTCACCATACAGTATACATTTAATTTCTTAGTATAAACATTACACCTGAAGGAAAATTAATACAGTCAAAGTATCTCATTAATATGTGTGCCTATATGTATGTATGTATTAGAGATGCGCGGATAGGCAATTATTTCATCCGCAACCGCATCAGAAAGTCGTCAACCATCCGCCATCCACCCGATGTAACATTTGATCAGAACCGCACCCGCCCGTTGTTATATATCTAATATATATGATGCAAGGCATTAGTGAGGTTATAAAGCTTTTGCCTGTTAAAGAAAGGAGACTGATCCAATGCAGCACAGACATTCGCGTGCCACGCTGTCACGACCCAGACGCACACCAGTGCGCAATCATATGGGAGCCGCGCTGAGCGCACCTCCAAGCGCGTCTCGCTGCCGGCGACGGCCGGGTATATGGGCCCGACGCTCCAGCGCCATCCATTTTCAGGGCTAGTTGATTCGGCAGGTGGGTTGTTACACACTCCTTAGCGGGTTCCGACTTCCATGGCCACCGTCCTGCTGTCTATATCAACCAGGGTGAGCCCCACCCCTTTCGTGAGCGCACTGCGCGCTTAGTGACCCCTGTTACGCGCCCCCGGCAACAGGGGTGGTGGGCAGCTAAGCTGCGCGGGTGGAGCGCGCGGAGTGACCCCTGTTACGAGCCCCCGGCCACGGGGGTGGCGGGCAGGTAAGCTGCTTACCTGCTGCGCGTGACGCCGGCGGACGAGGCGGGGTGTCGGTGCGGTGGGCGCGGTGGTGACCCTGGACGTGCGTCGGGCCCTTCTTGCGGATCGCCTCAGCTACGGCTCCCGGTGGGGCCCTCTCGGGGGAAGGGGCCTCGGTCCCGGACCCCGGCGAGGCGTCCCTTCTCCGCTCCGTAAAAGTGTCCATCTCTTTTTTTTTTCTTCTTCCGTTGTGGCATATGCTTGCAGGTGCCTGCTCGTTTTTCATATGTGGGTAACAACATTTAACTATGTATATATATTTCCCAATTGGTTTAACTGCCACCCGCCTGAATCTATTTAAAATCTAATTTTTTTTTATTTCAACCGCCCGACCCGACCCGACCCGCGGATAAAATCTAATTTTTTTTCATTTCATCCGCCCGATCCGCGGTTGTGCCCGCAAACCGCGCATCTCTAGTATGTATGTATGTATTTCATCTTAGGTCCATCTCCATCCTCTACAGTGCTTTCTCACACACCTCCATCCTCTGTGCCCACTGTCCCCTCCATGTCTGAAACCACAGCTGATTTCTCTAGTAAGTTAACTGCAAAACACCCTTTATAATTGCTCATTGTCCTGCAGAACATTCTGAGATTAATAATTATGTCCAACAGTGCAATTTAATGACCTTATACACTCTTAGAAATAAGGGTTCTAAAAGGGTTCTTCTACAAGGGCTGAGGTTCTAACTGGAACCATTTGCTTCTGAAAAACCCTTTCCCGAAGAAAGGGTTTTTCCAGGGTTCTTAGTAACGCTAATGGTTCCAGTAAGAACCATTTTGATCCAGAGAACCCTTTAAAACCCCTTTTCTGAATAATTGGTTTTAAAAGGGTTCTCACTAACACTAAGGGTTCCAGTAAGAACTATTTTGATCCAGAGAACCGTTTTTGGAAGAAAGAGTTCTTCAGGGATTGTTGAAAGCATGGGTAAGATCCTGTGTCACCAGGGACATACTTCCTGATAACATTTGCCAATAATGGTGCCTATCTTTAAATAAATGTTTTTCTCATTAAAATGTTTTGAATGTTTGTTCAATGTCAACATGATAAATGACCACAATATAATATGAACTAAACTGATCTGTAGAATACAATATGGTTCTTTATAGAACCCTCAGAAGACAAGACGGTTATCGGTGAAAACCTTTGAAAAGGGATGTTTTTAGAACCCCCTGTGTCAGGTCTAGATGAAACCCTTGAAACATGAAAGAGTTCTTTGTGGAACTCCCTGTGTGGGTTCTAGATGAAACCCTTGAAACCTGAAAGGGTTCTTAGTGGAACTCCCTGCATGGGTTCTAGATGAAACCCTTGACAAACGAAAGGGTTCTTAGTGGAACTCCCTGTGTGGGTTCTAGATGAAACCCTTGAAATACAAAAGGGTTCTTAGTGGAACTCCCTGTGTGGGTTCTAGATGAAACCCTTGAAACATGAAAGGGTTCTTAGTGGAACTCCCTGCGTGGGTTCTTTGTAGAACCTCTCATGGGGGGTTCTGGGTGGAACCTTACACACACAGTTCTAGGTAGAACCCTCCAAAAGGATTCCAGGTGGAACCTTTATAAAAGGGTTCTCCTATGAGGACGAGCCGAAGAACCTTATATGGTTCTACTTAGCACTTTTATTTCTAAGAGTGTAGGTCCTTCTTTTTTAGTCATTGTCTTTCTTTGGTCACTTCCTCAGCAACTTCCACCACAACGTCCCCTTCACACCATGGACCATCATCAGCTCCGCCAGTTGACCCAGCTGAGTGGCCTTCTTTCCTCTCAGATTCAGACAGGACTGAGCAGGTGATCAGAGGACCACTGTCTATTAAGGAGAACTTTTCATTCCCCAAACGGCATGATGGCCGAAGTTTTCATCATCATTATACCTACAGACAGCTAGTCAATGGGGAAAAAGTCAAGCGTAGCTGGCTGACTTATTCAAGAAGTAAAGATGCAGTCTATTGCTTTTGCTGCAAATTATTTTCCAAAAAGTCCTTAAAACTGGCAGCCGAGGGACAGCGGGATTGGGTCAACATAGGTGCACTGCTGAAACAGCATGAAAACAGTGAAGATCATTGTAGCAACGTAGTGAAATGGAAGGAATTTGCCTTGCGTCATTCAAAGGGGAAAACTATTGATGAATTTAACTTCTGTAGACTGCGCTCTCTTTGTACAAAGTAAACATTAAATATGAACAATTAACTAAAAATATAAACTAGTAATTAAAGACTAATATGTACAAGACTGATGAGACAAGATGACACTTTTACTGTAAATACAAAGCTTTATCACTTGGACTGTTCAACCCCAGGCCACTCTTGTAGCTGAATGTTTTCTACATTTTAAGATTAGGAACCATATGTGGCACTCTGGACATCATTCGTTCATTCATTGGTATTATTTATGTTCTTAACTGGGCCACCCCCATATCTTTATAAATGACATGTCATTTATAAAGACATGCCAGGCTGACAATAGGATAATGTAAACAACACTGCCAGAGCCACAATGAGTTTATACAGGTAAAAGCCAGTAAATTAGAATATTTTGAAAAACTTGATTTATTTCAGTAATTGCATTCAAAAGGTGTAACTTGTACATTATATTTATTCATTGCACACAGACTGATGCATTCAAATGTTTATTTCATTTAATTTTGATGATTTGAAGTGGCAACAAATGAAAATCCAAAATTCCGTGTGTCACAAAATTAGAATATTGTGTAAGGGTTAAATTTTGAAGACACCTGGTGCCACAAACTAATCAGCTGATTAACTCAAAACACCTGCAAAGGGCTTTAAATGGTCTCTCAGTCCAGTTCTGAAGCCTACACAAACATGGGGAAGACTTCAGATTTGACAGCTGTCCAAAAGGCAACCATCGACACATTGCACAAGGAGGGAAAGACACAAAAGGTTATTGCTGAAGAGGCTGGCTGTTCTCAGAGCTCTGTGTCCAAACACATTAATGGAGAGGCAAAGGGAAGGAAAAACTGTGGTCAGAAAAAGTGTACAAGCGATAGGGATCACCGCGCCCTGGTCAAGATTGTGAAAAAAAAACCATTCAAAAATGTGGGGGAGATTCAGAAGGAGTGGACAGCTGCTGGAGTCAGTACTTCAAGATCCACCACCAAGAGACGCTTGAAAGACATGGGTTTCAACTGCCGCATACCTTGTGTCAAGCCACTGTTGACCAAGAAACAGCGCGAAAAGCGTCTCACCTGGGCTAAGGAAAAAAAGAGCTGGACTGCTGCTGAGTGGTCCAAAGTCATGTTTTCTGACAAAAGCAAATTTTGCATTTCCTTTGGAAATCGAGGTCCCAGAGTCTGGAGGAAGACAGGAGAGGCACAGGATCCACGTTGCCTGAAGTCTAGTGTAAAGTTTCCACCATCAGTGATGGTTTGGGGTGCCATGTCATCTGCTGGTGTCGGTCCACTCTGTTTCCTGAGATCCAGGGTCAACGCAGCCGTCTACCAGCAAGTTTTAGAGCACTTCATGCTTCCTGCTGCTGACCTGCTCTATGGAGATGGAGATTTCAAGTTCCAACAGGACTTGGCGCCTGCACACAGCGCAAAATCTACCCGTGCCTGGTTTACGGACCATGGTATTTCTGTTCTAAATTGGCCCGCCAACTCCCCTGACCTTAGCCCCATAGAAAATCTGTGGGGTATTGTGAAAAGGAAGATGCAGAATGCCAGACCCAAAAACGCAGAAGAGTTGAAGGCCACTATCAGAGCAACCTGGGCTCTCATAACACCTGAGCAGTGCCAGAAACTCATCGACTCCATGCCACGCCGCATTAACGCAGTAATTGAGGCAAAAGGAGCTCCAACCAAGTATTGAGTATTGTACATGCTCATATTTTTCATTTTCATACTTTTCAGTTGGCCAACATTTCTAAAAATCCCTTTTTTGTATTAGCCTTAAGTAATATTCTAATTTTGTGACACACGGAATTTTGGATTTTCATTTGTTGCCACTTCAAATCATCAAAATTAAATGAAATAAACATTTGAATGCATCAGTCTGTGTGCAATGAATAAATATAATGTACAAGTTACACCTTTTGAATGCAATTACTGAAATAAATCAAGTTTTTCAAAATATTCTAATTTACTGGCTTTTACCTGTAGTAGGTGTGTGAATGATCAACAATCAATATTATTGGCAGAAATAGAGGGCCCCAAAATCAAATTTTGCTTAGGGCCCCATGGAGGCTTGGGCCGGCACTGTTGGTATGACTCGGCCGGGGTTTGAACTCACAACCTACCCATCTCAGGGCGGACACTCTAACCACTAGGCCACTGAGTGGGTGCTGATGTGATCTTAGTATGCACACGTGCCACTCCTGCGCTTCAATCAGATGATGTGCCAATCAATAAATGTTAAAACGTCTTTTTTTTTTACAATCTGTGAGGGATGGGTACATTTGAATCAATAGGGCAGTGTTTTTCAACCACTAGTGTACCGTGAGATATTGTCTGGTGTGCCGTGGGAGATGATGTAATTTCACCTAATTGGGCTAAAAATATTTTTTGCACACCAGTAATTATAATCCGCAAATAATGTGCCGTGTAATACTCTACCATATCAGTAGGTGGCAGCAGGTAGCTAATTGCTTTGTGGATGTCGGGAACATGGTTTGTCGTGATCACAATATGCAGACCACAGCGGGAGGCAGTGTGCAGGTAAAAAAGTATCTGATGCTTAAACCAAAAATAAACAAAAGGCGAGTGCCGCTAAAAAAAGGCATTGAAGCTTAAGGAAGGCTATGCAGAACGAAACTAAAACTGAACTGGCTGCAAAGTCAACAAAAACAGAATGCTGGACGACCGCAAAGACTTACAGCGTGTGGAGCAGCAGACGGCGTCCACAAAGTACATCCGTACATGACATGACAATCAACAACAAAATAGGAAACACTACACACAGGAAAACAGCAAAAAACTCAAAATAAGTCAGGGCGTGATGTGACAGGTGGTGACAGTACACTTACTTTGAGACAAGAGCTATAGTAATGCATGCTTGGTTATGGTTTGAATTTATATCCAACAATTGCGAGAACTACTTTTTACTGTCAATATCGGCTGCTGAGTTTCATTTTTTTAAGTTTTCCGCTGATTGTGTGCCTCGGGATTTTTCCAATGAAAAAAATGTGCCTTGGCTCGAAAAAGGTTGAAAAACACTGCAATCGGGTACCGATTCCCAGTATCTGGGAATCGATAACTGTACTCAACAGTATCAATTTTCCGTGCTTTTGTTTGTGTTCAAATGTGTTGATAAATGTTGTTTATTCAATAAATGTTGTTTTATTATTTAACATTTAACATTGAGCTGTGCTGAATAATCACGTCTAGTTTTATTTACACTTCTGTGTCTCATTTACAAGTTTTATATAGACTTTGCATGCAGTTGCAATTCCAAGACATTAGCATACTTGCCAACCCTCCCGAATTTCAGTGTCCCTCCCGAAAATCTCCAGGGGCAACCATTCTCCCGAATTTCTCCCGATTTCCACCAGGACAACAATACTGGGGGCGTGCCTTAAAGGCCGTCACGTCCGCTTTTCCTCCATACAAACAGCGTGCCGGCTCAGTCACATAATACCTAATCAGTGGCCTAGTGGTTAGAGTGTCCGCCCTGAGATCGGTAGGTTGTGAGTTCAAACCCCGGCCGAGTCATACCAAAGACTATAAAAATGGGACCCATTACGTCTCTGCTTGGCACTCAGCATCAAGGGTTGGAATTGGGGGTTAAATCACCAAAAATTATTCCCGGGCGCGGTACAGCTGCTGCCCCCACACGTATCTCTTATGTTTGACTGCCATCTACTCGTATGTTCAATGCGCCGACAATCCATCAAGCGGTGCGGCTTCATAGCTTACCAAAGTCCTACTAAAACATTTTGGTAGTTTTTGAGCGCCGAGTGTTATGTGCTATATTTTCAACGGCACATGTAAAATGTTGGTGTTGTTCACTTGAGTCATATTGCAGTCTACACGTATCTCTTATGTGTGACTGCCATCCACTGGTCACATTTATCATTACACCGTGTACCGAATAAAATTGCTTCGTGGTCGGGAAGCAAAAGCAGAATTATTCTGTACATTAGGCGCACTGTCGAGTTTTGTATAGTGGTATAGTATAGTGCCTAGTTGTTAGAGTGTCGGTAGGTTGTGAGTTCAAACCCCGGCCGAGTCATACCAAAGACTATAAAAATGGGACCCATTACCTCCCTGCTTGGCACTCAGCATCAAGGGTTGGAATAGGGGGTTAAATCACCAAAAATGATTCCCGGGCGCGGTACCGCTGCTGCCCACTGCTCCCCTCACCTCCCAGGGGGTGAACAAGGGGATGGGTCAAATGCAGAGGACACATTTCACCACACCTAGTGTGTGTGTGACAATCATTGGTACTTTAACTTTAATATATGCGGCTTTCACACACACATAAGTGAACACAATCATACTTGGTCAACAGCCATACAGGTCACACTGAGGGTGGCCGTATAAACAACTTTAACACTGTTACAAATATGCGCCACACTGTGAGCCCACACCAAACAAGAATGACAAACACATTTCGGGAGAACATCCGCACCGTAACACAACATAAACACGACAGAACAAATACCCAGAACCCCTTGCAACACTAACTCTTCCCGGACACTACAATATACACCCCCCCGCCACCACCAACCCCCCCCCCAATCTCCCGAATTCGGAGGTCTTAAGGTTGGCAAGTATGGACATTAGATGGCAGTAGTGTATAAACTACGGTGTGTTGCCATATCCAGGAAGTCGTCTTTGCCAGTAAATTGAATGTGCCAGTGTGTTCCTTTGTTGAGCCCTACAAAGTGGTAATACTGTAAGTATTGTACTGATTAAACACTAACTGTTTGACTTCACATGCATTTTAGTTGTCGGGTACCAAATTTGCAGGTGTTGAAATCGCCACGTAACATCGAAAATGCTAATCGGTAGCATGTCTATGAAAAATGGAGCCTTTCTGTATTTTTGAGTGCCTTTTCTTGCGTTGTTGGCATGGAAAATTGTAACATTACCGAGAGGCCGTGCCTTACTAATTGTTTTCCTAGCAAGAATCGGTACCCGTTAAAGACGTTAGAACGTGCGGTACTGCAGTAGCGCACCCTGATCAGCCATGTCGCTTGCCAATGGATGTGACAAATAGCATTATGACATTAGCAGTAGCTGGACCTCGAGGGGAGGGATTGATTTTCAGTTAAGTTCAGTTGGTCAAGAGCCAATTTAAATGCATTAGCATACACGGTCGCCGCTAGGCTAGCTTGACTACTTAATAGGGCAGGCAGTGTGTTTATAAACGTGCATGACACACACACACACTAATCACTGCATGCAAGTGCCATTTATAAAAGAAAATTGTACTATCTAGAAATATAACTGTTATTGGTTAAAAAAAAATGGTGGTGTATTATCACTACAAATTAGGGATGTCCGATAATATCGGACTGCCGATATTATCGGCCGATAAATGCTTTAAAATGTAATATCGGAAATTATCGGTGTCGGTTTCAAAATTATCGGTATCGGTTTCAAAAAGCAAAATTAATGTATTTTTAAAACGTAGAGAGACATACAGAGCGCCAATAAACCTTAAAGGGGAACATTATCACAATTTCAGAATGGTTAAAACCATTAAAAATCAGTTCCCAGTGGCTTATTATATTTTTCGAAGTTTTTTTCAAAATTTTACCCATCACGCAATATCCCTAAAAAAAAAGCTTCAAAGTGCCTGATTTTAACCATCGTTATATACACCCGTCCATTTTCCTGTGACGTCACATAGTGAAGCCAACACAAACAAACATGGCGCATAGAACAGCAAGCTATAGCGACATTAGCTCGGATTCAGACTCGGATTTCAGCGGCTTAAGCGATTCAACAGATTACGCATGTATTGAAACGGATGGTTGTAGTGTGGAGGCAGGTAGCGAAAACGAAATTGAAGAAGAAACTGAAGCTATTGAGCCATATCGGTTTGAACCGACGAAAACGACACGACAGCCAGCGACACGGGAGAAAGCGAGGACGAATTCGGCGATCGCCTTCTAACCAACGATTGGTATGTGTTTGTTTGGCATTAAAGGAAACTAACAACTATGAACTAGGTTTACAGCATATGAAATACATTTGGCAACAACATGCACTTTGAGAGTGCAGACAGCCCAGTTTTCATCAATTAATATATTCTGTAGACATACCCTCATCCGCGCTCTTTTCCTGAAAGCTGATCTGTCCAGTTTTGGAGATGATGTCAGCAGGCCAGGGAAGCTACGGTCGATAGGGGGTTTAGCTCGCTCGTCTGCGGGAACAAACTGCCGCCATTGCTTGCCGTGCTACCGAGGTTCTTTGTCCCTGAATTGCTCACACACTCCGGCAGATTCCATGGGGGTCTGGCAGCAGATTTCTTTGACTTTATCGTTGGGAATGCATCTGCTTTGAGTGTCGCAGGATATCCACACATTCTTGCCATCTCTGTCGTAGCATAGCTTTCGTCGGTAAAGTGTGCGGAACAAACGTCCAATTTCTTGCCACTTTCGCATCTTTGGGCCACTGGTGCAACTTGAATCCGTCCCTGTTCGTGTTGTTACACCCTCCGACAACACATCGACGAGGCATGATGTCTCCAAGGTACGGAAAACAGTCGAAAAAAACGGAAAATAACAGAGCTGATTTGACTCGGTGTTTGAGAAAATGGCGGATTGCTTCCCGATGTGACCCGAAGTTTAATTCGCCAAAATTCACTCATTTAGAGTTCGGAAATCGGTTAAAAAAATATATGGTCTTTTTTCTGCAACATCAAGGTATATATTGACGCTTACATAGGTCTGGTGATAATGTTCCCCTTTAAAGGCACTGCCTTTGCGTGCCGGCCCAGTACACATAATATCTACGGCTTTTCACACACACAAGTGAATGCAAGCCATACTTGGTCAACAGCCATACAGGCCACACTGAGGGTGGCCGTATGAACAACTTTAACACTGTTACAAATATGCGCCACACTGTGAACCCACACCAAACAAGAATGACAAACACATTTCGGGAGAACATCCGCACCGTAACACAACATAAACGCAACAGAACAAATACCCAGAAGCTCTTGCAGCACTAACTCTTCCGGGATGCTACAATATATCTCAGGGAGAGCATGTCCCAAATTCCAAGGTGCTGTTTTGAGGCATGTTAAAAAAAATAATGCACTTTGTGACTTCAATAATAAATATGGCAGTGCCATGTTGGCATTTTTTTCCATAACTTGATTTATTTTGAAAAACCTTGTTACATTGTTTAATGCATCCAGCGGGGCATCACAACAAAATTAGGCATAATAATGTGTTAATTCCACGACTGTATATATCGGAATCGGTAATTAAGAGTTGGACAATATCGGGATATCGGCAAAAAAGCCATTATATTTAGGACAATCTATATCTGGCATTCAAAACCCAGCTAACTAATATGAAGTTAGTCTCTCACACGGGTTGTGTTCTCTTGCCATTTTAACTCAACTGTGGACCTAAAATGTCACCGTGTACAGTATGTGATGTGCACCAACACCACGCTAATGTGGCTGAAATTGGATCGCAGGGTTGTTCAAGCAGGCTTCGCTTCACATGGTGGCAAGACATGTCTGCTCGGCCCCGTGGGCAGCGGATGCCTGCCGTGCTGCGGCTGTGTGAGGTATTTTGGGGAAGGATGTCAACAATGCGCACAGCGGAATGTCAGAGGGGATCACAGAAATGACCGAGCCAACTGAGTGCAGAGTGCTTCAGTATTGGCACAGAGCTCTGTGCATGATTTCTGTGGCCAATGAACAAATATTAAAAGATCCAAGCTGGTGCATAGTGGTTTAATCTTTAACGATGGATCGATTAACCCTTAAAAGACAAATTACAGTTCTGGAAATCATGGAATATGACGTGTTCAGCTTCTAAAACCAGCTGCCCCCCTCGCCCACAACGAAGAGTTAGTCTGAACCAGCATTGTTAAGCACCCGCGACTACTGTCTACAGTCGCTGACCTTCACAGAGGACGCCACGGCCTTCAGAGGCCTACACTCGTGTAAGCGTTCCAGCTGGGACAAGCAGATGGGTAGTCACTGCACTTTTGTGGAGTGTGATAAAAACTTACTTGACACCAGAGGTGGGTAGTAACGCGCTACATTTACTCCGTTACATCTACTTGAGTAACTTTTGGGATAAATTGTACTTCTAAGAGTAGTTTTAATGCAACTTACTTTTACTTTTACTTGAGTATATTTATAGAGAAGAAACGCTACTTTTACTCCGCTACTTTTATCTACATTCAGCTCGCTACTCGCTACTAATTTTTATCGATCTGTTAATGCACGCTTTGTTTGTTTTGGTCTGTCAGACAGACCTTCAAAGTGCCTGCGTTACTGGTGACGTTTCACTCCGTTCCACCAATAAAATGCAGTCACTAGTGACGTTTGACTCCGTTCCACCAATCAGATGCAGTCACTGGTGACGTTGGACCAATCAAACAGAGCCAGGCGGTCACATGACCTGACTTAAACAAGTTGAAAAACTTATTGGGGTGTTACCATTTAGTGGTCAATTGTACGGAATATGTACTGTACTGTGCAATCTACTAATACAAGTTTCAATCAATCAATCAAAAGTGTGAAGGAAAAAAGACACTTTTTTATTTCAAACGTACATCCCGTCACAAGCCTAAAGACTGACTGCACAGTTCCTGTCTTCACAATAAAAGTGCCGCTCCATCGCGCCTGCGCTTTCAAAATAAGAGTCTCCGAAAGCCAGCGCAAACAAGCTAGCAAGCTACGGAATTTGCCGCCAATGTATTTCTTGTAAAGTGTGTGAAAACGAATATGGAAGCTGGACAAATAAGATACCAAAAACCAACCACTTTCATGTGGTATTAGACAGAAAGGAGGAACTTTTTTTCTCCTGCATTTGAAAACGTGGACGTTAAGCACTGCTGTCTGATTCCAATCAATGCAAGTCATCAGAATCAGGTAATACACCAACTTATATTCTTGTCAACATGAAAGAAAGGAATCTATATGTGTTAAACATGTATGTATATTCATTAAAACACCTTTAACATGTAAACAAAAACGGCAAAATAAATAAATATAAATGATATACTGTATATATCAATGTATGTGTATATATATATATATATATATATATATATATATATATATATATATATATATATATATATATATATATATATATATGATATGTGTGTGTATGTTACTCATCAGTTACTCAGTACTTGAGTAGTTTTTTCACAACATACTTTTTACTTTTACTCAAGTAAATATTTGGGTGACTACTCATTACTTTTACTTGAGTAATAAATCTCTAAAGTAACAGTACTCTTACTTCAATTTCTGGCTACTCTACCCACCTCTGCTTGACACAGCCAGGAGGTTAAAAGAATGGCCTTATTGACTATAGCCGGGTGTCTAAAGTGAGGCCCTGGGCTTCTTTCTTATTGGAATTCATTCGAAACATAAGCAAAGAAGAAAAAAACAGCAAAAATGGGGATTGAAAATAGCAGTGATTTCAAAAAGAAAGTTGAAATATTGGGAGAATAAAGCCATAATATCAAGAGAAAAAAGTGATATTTTTCTCCTGGAATTTTAAGATAATTAAGTTGGAATAAAATGGAGAAAATAAGTCATTTTAGAAGAATAATGTAGTTAGTTAGTTTATTATTTCTTCGGTCAGTGGTCAACAAAATAAACAAACAGTTTTACATAAACTTATAAATTTATGTACATTCATAAATTGAAAATGTTGTAGACTCTGATGCGGCTCAGCTGCATACCTACCGATTTTCCCGGGAGATTTCCGGATTTCGGTGCCTCTCGCAGATAACTCCCGGGATTAATTTTCTCCCATTTTCACACTAAACAATAATTATAAGGGTGTGACATGATTGTACAGCATTTAGCGCCCTCTACAATCTGTACTAACAGCGTGCCAGCCCAGCCTTTTGTTGTATGCATCTTCTGCTTGCACACGTAAGTGACAGCAAGGCATACTTAGTCAACAGCCACACAGGTTACACTGACGGTGGCCATATGAAACAACTTTAAGACTCTTACTAATAATGCGCCACACTTTGAAACCACACCAAACAAGAATGACAAACACATTTCGGGAGAACATCTGCACGGTAACACAACATAAACACAACAGAACAAATACCCAGAATCCCATGCAGCCCTGACTCTTCCGGGCTACATTATACACCCCCGCTACCACCAAACCCCGCCCCCACCCCAACCCTGCTCCCCCACACCCCCTCCGTGCGTCGGTTGAGGTGGGCGGGGTTTGGTAGCGGGGGTGTATAATGTAGCCCGAAAGAGTTAGGGCTGCATGGGATTCTGGGTATTTGTTCTGTTGTGTTTATGTTGTGTGCGACTTATACTCAGGAACGACTCATGTGTGAAATTATTAATACATTACCGTAAAATATCAAATAATATTATTGATCTCATTCACGTAAGAGACTAGACGTATAAGATTTCATGGGATTTAGCGATTAGGAGTGACAGATTGTTTGGTAAACGTATAGCATGTTCTATATGTTATAGTTATTTGAATGACTCTTACCATAATATGTTACGTTAACATACCAGTTGATTATTTATGCCTCATATAACGTACACTTATTCAGCCTGTTGTTCACTATTCTTGATTTATTTTAAATTGCCTTTCAAATGTCTATTCTTGGTGTTGGCTTATATCAAATAAATTTCCCCAAAAAATGCGACTTATACTTCAGTGCGACTTATATATGTTTTTTTTCCTTCTTTATTATGCATTTTCGGCCGGTGCGACTTATACTCCGGAGCGACTTATACTCCGAAAAATACGAAAATTACTTTAAAATATTTTTTAAAGTAATAATTTCTTATTTCAAGCATGTAAAAAAAAAATCATGACTTTGACACAATTGTGTCTCATAATTAAAACAGATGACAGCCAAATAGACTTTGCTGTGTTATTTTCAATGAAACAATAGAAAATACGTACTCGTATAGTAGTACACTTGTTATTAGTGAGAATATACTCATTTTAAGGTATTTTTGGGTTCATTGAGGTTAGCCAATTTTACTTGTTTTGGAAAGTCTTGACAAGCCACATTTTCTTGTTCTATTGGCAGATAATTTTGCTTAGTTCAAATAAAATACCCCTCATTTTTGTATTTTTTTTTCTTGTTTTTGAACACTGACTTTTTGCAGTGTAGACTATTTAGTATGGTGCCCTCAGTGGAAAGACACCCCCAGATTTTGGTTTTACTCCTCAACCCTTCTGGGAGAAAAAAGGTCTTTGTTTGAAGTAAACTCATCTTTCTAACTAAAAAATAAAGTGAAAGAGTTTGGTAACGACATACTTGCCAACCTTGAGACCTCCGATTTCGGGAGGTGGGGGGTGGGGGCGTGGTTGAGGGCGTGGTTAAGAGGGGAGGAGTATATTTACAGCTAGAATTCACCAAGTATATGGGCGAGGGCGGACCTACGTCACTTCCGCCCTCCAATCCCCTAGCAACGCGGTCGCCATATTGAATTCGTTGAAAACAAACCAGCCTACAGCGAACACAGCATTGACAGAAAAGGCATTTAACGAGGTTTCACGGCATTTTAAACTGTTCTAAATGGCGTATGATTATGTAAATAGTTTTTCCAGTGAGGCTAGGTTAAGATACGAGTTAAAATGTTCTGTTGTTGGATTAAACGACTGCCCTTACCGCCTTCCAGCAGATGCGTGGACTGATAATCCTACACAATGGCCGGACATGGAATTTGGAAATCTTTATGTCTACCTCACAAGCGCACCAGGTCGGTTGTTAGCTTCGGTTGTTATATAACGAATAAATCACATAAAAATTGTTAAATCACCCAAGGTATGTTGATAAATGATAATAAGGATGACACGGTGGCTACCAGTATCTGTATATTTATTATATCTGTAGAGAGCTCATTCAAATTCAGTTCAGTATTATGATTTATTATTTGCTGAATTACTGGAAATAGCCGTTATACCGTATGTTATTGTTGTGCAACAACAACAACTTCAGCTGTCGAACGTTATTCAGTAAAAATTCAACGGGTTCAACATTAGCATGGACCAAGTTGTGGTTAAGAAGGTGGATTTTTGTTCCTTATATTTACCAGAAACGAAGTGATCCGAACACACGACCCGGGATTTTGGGGGACTCCAGTGAGAACCGTCCTCGTTTTCCCGGTGTAAAGCTGCGAGCCATTTGTCTCGTCTCTGTGGGCTTTTAGCACGCTTTGGCAGAACAAAATACGACCTTTGTTTTCCCTGTTTCCAGTTGTGGTTTGCACAACCAAAAAAACAGTTTTTTGGCATTTTGGAGGCAGAATGACGGGTTTAATCAGCGCAGGTCGACAGGTTAAAGAGTCATGGCGACGGTTTGTTTTCAACGCCAGTCAGGTTGCTATGGCTCGAAGAACCCGTATGTAGCTCAGTTGCCCGGATGTCGGCCCTGCCCCATACAAGAAATACTTGACTTTCAGTGAATTCTAGTTATATATATATATATATATAAGAGAAATATTTGAATTTCAGTGTTCATTTATTTACACATATACACACACATAACACTCATCTACTCATTGTTGAGTTAAGGGTTGAATTGTCCATCCTTGTTCTATTCTCTGTCACTATTTTTCTAACCATGCTGAACACCCTCTCTGATGATGCATTCTGCTTCGTCTCCTTGTGTGCGCAGTTGTGCACTGCACTCTCTAAAAGCCGTAGATGTTATTGTCACATATGCATGTACAGTAGATGGCAGTATTGTCCTGTTTAAGAGTGTCACAACATTGCTGTTTACGGCAGACGAACTGCTTTACGGTAGACGAAAACGTGACTGCTGTTGTTGTGTGTTGTTACCGCGCTGGGAGGATGAATGAAACTGCCTAACAATAAACCCACATAAGAAACCAAGAACTCGCCCTCGATCATTCTACAGCAGGAGTGCTCACACTTTTTCTGCAGGCGAGCTACTTTTCAATTGATCAAGTCGTGGGGATCTACCTCATTCATATATATAATTTATATTTACTTATTTATGAAATATATGTTTTTGTTAACAACTTAAAGGTGGTTAAAGAAACAACAAGCATGTTTAACACATATAGTTAATATTGTTAACAACTTAAAGGTGGTTAAAGATAATACAAGCATGTTTAATACATATAGTTAATATTGTTAACAACTTAAAGGTGTTTAAAGATAATACAAGCATGTTTAACACATATAGATTCCTTTCTTTCATGAAGACAAGAATATAAGTTGGTGTATTACCTGATTGTGATGACTTGCATTGATTGGAATCAGACAGTGGTGCTGATAACGTCCGCATTTTCGAATGGAGGAGAAAAAAAGTCCTCCTTTCTGTCCAATACCACATGAAAGTGGTTGGTTTTTGGCATCTTATTTGTCCAGCTTCCGTACTCCTTTGTATACACTTTACAAGAAATACATTGTCGGCAAACTCCGTAGCTTGCTAGCTTGTGCACGCCAGCTTTCTGAGACTCTTATTTTGGTAGCGCAGGCAGGATGAAGCAGAGCTTTTATTGTGCAACTGTGCAGTCGGTCTTTGGAGTTTTGACGACAGGTACGGCATCAGAGTCTGTTGAAATAAAGTGTTTCTCGCCTTCCAGTCGGTAATTTTAATGAGCTGGCAGCAGCCAGCGTCATCTCAGAAGACCCTCGGGTGGCGTGAATGTCAATCAAGTGACGAAAGTGACGTCATAGTGAAGATTTATGATCGCTCATTTTTAGGACTATTTTTTTAATGCCTGGCTGGTGATCGACTGACACACCCTCCGAGATCGACCGGTAGATAGCGATCGACGTAATGAGCACCCCTGTTCTACAGTTATAATGTGATTGGGCAGGCATGCTGTTTATATTGTGGGAAAGCGGACGTGAAAACAGGCTGTCGACACGTCACTCAGGTCTGCATGGAGCTGGAGGGGGCGTGGCCTGAATTTCGAGAGATTTTCGGGAGAAAATTTGTCCCGGGAGGTTTTCGGGAGAGGCGTTGAATTTCGGGAGTCTCCCGGAAAATCCGGGAGGGTTGGCAAGTATGGGTAACGAGGAGCAATCTCTTACCTGTCTGATGAAGAAGTCCCCGTGGATGAGCGACACGAGGCCAAAGTTTGTGTATTTGAACACATGGTCCATCAACCACATCATTTTTCGTACCGCCTGAAATTAGGAAAGACTACATGAATTACTCTGGCTTTTATTTCCATAGAAGCAACATGAATAATAGAAGGGGACCTCAAATAACACCTTGCATGCTCAATTAAAAACATATGCACCGCCATATTAAGGAAAAGAAATGTCATCGCATTGGAATAAAAACCAGAAGGAAACACTAATATAAAAAGTAAACAGGCAGTGTGGTAGACCCATTAAGAAGAATATATCGCTACAGCCAAAACTATAATATCGCCTTCATAAATCTGTTGGTATCATCTGCGGCAAACATTTTATGAACACCGAGGGTTCCCTTTGAAAGGTCAGCCACAGGTAAACACATCCCTCCTCTTACCGTGCCCTTGTCTTGCAGGCACATCATGAGCGTGCACACATCTCCCGTGGATTGATGGTTGACAATGACCATGGCTTCGTCTTCAGAGATGGGCCGCACATCATCACCCCACTCCGTTACTGCAACGCAAACAAGACAAATAGAATGATAAATAAATAGAATATGTTTTATCACATGGTCTCTCTTTCAAAATATGGCAAGAGAGCAGCAACTCTTCACAACTATCAATATCCATTTATTCCCGGAGTGATATTTGCCCAACGGAAGCAGATTCTTTTTAGTTGATTGCCGTGTTGAATAAATCACTCCAACATTTTTCCACTGTGGGCCGCATCCAAAAAAACAAAAATGTACTCTTATTAGTACAAACATGAAAAAATAAACCCCAAAAAAGACGTTTGGTTCCATTATATTTTTCTTTGTGAGGATTATGACCAAATTACATAAATATTACAAGTTATTATGAATGTGCCTGACACTACATTACATACCGTATTTTTCGGACTATAAGGCGCACTTAAAGGCCTACTGAAAGCCACTACTACCGACCACGCAGTCTGATAGTTTATATATCAATGATGGAATCTTAACATTGCAACACATGCCAATAGCTTACTAATGTGCAATTTTAAATTTTGCGCGAAATATCCTGTTGAAAACGTCTCGGTATGATGACATCAGCGCGTGACGTCGCGGATTGTGGAGGACATTTTGGGACAGCATGGTGGCCAGCTATTAAGTTGTCTGTTTTCATCGCAAAATTCCACGGTATTCTGGACATCTGTGTTGGTGAATCTTTTGCAATTTCTTCAATGAACAAAGGAGACAGCAAAGAAGAAAGCTGTAGGTGGGAAGCGGTGTATTGCGGCTGACTGCAGCAACACAAACACAGCCGGTGTTTCATTGTTTACATTCCCGGAAGATGACAGTCAAGCTTTACCATTGGTCTGTGGAGAACTGGGACAACAGAGACTCTTACCAGGAGGACTTTGAGTTGGATGCGCAGACGCGGTACCGTGAGTACGCATGCAGCTGCGGCTTCCAAACATTTGATCGCTTGCCCGTACGTGCGTGCCGCTATGTGCATGTCACGTACGTAACTTTGGGGAAATATATGTGCTGTATGAACTTTGGGGAGGTGAACGGTACTTTGGGCTGTGGGATTGAGTGTGTTGTGCAGGTGTTTGAGTTGTATTGGCGGGTTATATGGACGGGAGGGGGGAGGTGTTTGTTATGCGGGATTAATTTGTGGCATATTAAATATAAGCCTGGTTGTGTTGTGGCTAATAGAGTATATATATGTCTTGTGTTTATTTACTGTTTTAGTCATTCCCAGCTGAATATCAGGTCCCACCCGCCTCTCACAGCATCTCCCCTAACTGAATCGCTCCCACTGCCCTCTAGTCCTTCACTCTCACTTTCCTCATCCACAAATCTTTCATCCTCGCTCAAATTAATGGGGAAATCGTCGCTTTCTCGGTCCGAATCGCTCTCACTGCTGGTGGCCATGATTGTAAACAATGTGCAGATGTGAGGAGCTCCACAATCTGTGACGTCACGCTACTCGTCTGCTACTTCCGGTACAGGCAAGGCTTTTTTATCAGCGACCAAAAGTTGCGAACTTTATCGTCGATGTTCTCTACTAAATCCTGTGTGTATAAGGACCGCAAAATGGCACCTATTAGCAGACATTATCTCACGTTTTTTCCACAATATTATGCAAAACCAACATTTTTTACCTACTGGTACCTGCTGATCTGTATTTGGGGTCTGCATAAGTACTGAAAATTTGCGCGATTCCGCCATTGTAGTCCGTGTGGACGCCGTAGTCGATAAGCTTCTTGTTTTTCTCTACCTTCTTGTTATGGGACATTCATCTTTTGCTGCCATTTCTAATATAAAGTAGCGTAAAGTTCTTATTTATATCTGTCAGCAGACTAGCTATCAAAGAGCTAAAAACTGTAGTGGGTTTACATTATTCATCCATGGAAATTTAGTTATTAGAGTGTCCCGGTCGGACGGTTTTTCACGGGACACATTTTCGGCGTTGATGTTGCATTATCGAGCCATGGATGAGGAGATGCTGCTCCGTTATTGATTGAAGTAAAGTCTGAATGTCATTAAAACAGTTAGCTCCATCTTTTGACACTTCTTCCACTCCCATCCTTGCATGCTACAACAACAACAACAAATACAAAAGATGACGGGGAGAAGACCCCATATTTGGCACTTTATAGGCAAAATAGAATGACTCCCAGGGGCTCCAATGTATGTGGACTTTTGCTCACATTTACCAGTTAGAATGTTTTGTTTTTTTTTATCATAAAAAACGTGTGCTTGTCTTACATAAAGATTTTGAATGACGGGCACATTTCCAAAAATAGTGCAGTTCCCTTTTTTACCCAATGTCATTTAAAACTGTTCTTTTTACTTTATTCTTTGTTTCTAATCACACTTTTTTTTTTTTTTTTTTAATAAATATTACAATAGTATGGATCTATAATTACTCCCCCCATATAAGACTTCACACCTCTTTTCACTTAATATTAAGGATTTATTCTACTAATATGTAAAACACAGGTGGTGGGGGTGCCTTATATTTAAGTGTGCTTTATAGCCTGGAAATTACATCATGACATAGATTAAAAGTATGCCGTTTTTCCCTTTATATACATTTTACTTTGCATATTTTGACCTTTATTCAGTTGGGTTAAGCGTGTTTCTTTAGGCAAAAAAATTTAATTAACAACCGTGTAGCGGGGGTCTGCATGCGGCCCTTTAGCACCGCCCTAGTTGCTCCCTGGAGCTTTTTCTAAAATGTATGAAAATAGAAAAAGATGGGGGGAAAACATATTTTTGTTTTAATAGGGTTTCTGTAGGAGAACAAACATGACACAAACCTCCCTAATTGTTAGAAATCCCACTGTTTTTAATGCTTCTCCGATGACTATTTGGCAAGCACCGTTTTGTCCTAGCAATTTTGGTGGTCCTTGAACTCACCGTAGTTTGTTCACATGTATAACTTTCTTCAACGATGCCAGAGAAAGACATACTCTATGCCACTCATTCTTTGTCTCATTTTGTCCACCAAATGTTTTGTGCTGTGTGTGAATGCACAAAGGAGAGTTTTGTTGATGTTATTGGAGTGCTTATCAAGCATATTTGGTCAGTGCATGGCTGCAAGCTAATCGATGCTAACATGCTATTTAGGCTGGCTTTATGTACGTATTGCATCATTATGCCTCACTTGTCTGTATATTTGAGATCATTTAATTTCCTTTACATTTGTCCTCTGTGTATTTAATTTATATATGCATTGTTCATGACATATTATCTGTATGTAATATTGCCTGCATTTCTGATAGTGGTTTGTGTGCCGGTATAGACCACAGCAAACGTAACCCAGCTTGCAAAGATTGTAAACAATCCATTTTAAGGAGACAGCCCGCCATTTCCTTTAACTTGGACACATACTGTACATCTATACCTTTAGCCATTCTAAGCCATTTAGGCCATGTCTACACTAAGTCCTTTAACCCCTTAAAGGGGAACATTATCACCAGACCTATGTAAGCGTCAATATATACCTTGACGTTGCAGAAAAAAGACCATATATTTTTTTAACCGATTTCCGAACTCTAAATGGGTGAATTTTGGCGAATTAAACGCCTTTCTATTATTCGCTCTCGGACGTCACATCGGGAAGCAATCCGCCATTTTCTCACTTTCGTCGGTGTGTTGTCGGAGGGTGTAACAACACGAACAGGGAAGGATTCAAGTTGCACCAGTGGCCCAAAGATGCGAAAGTGGCAAGAAATTGGACGAAAATTGTTCAAAATACGAGGCTGTGGGGAAAGCCGACGAAATGGTCAGTCGTTTGTTCCGCACACTTTACCGACGAAAGCTATGCTACGACAGAGATGGCAAGAATGTGTGGATATCCTGCGACACTCAAAGCAGATGCATTTTCAACGATAAAGTCAAAGAAATCTGCCGCCAGACCCCCATTGAATCTGCCGGAGTGTGTGAGCTATTCAGGGACAAAGGACCTCGGTAGCACGGCAAGCAATGGCGGCAGTTTGTTCCCGCAGACGAGCGAGCTAAACCCCCTGGATGTCTTGGCTCACACCGTCCCTTATGCCACCGAAGATGATCAAGAGAAGAATATCGACCCTAGCTTCCCTGGCCTGCTGACATCAACTCCAAAACTGGACAGATCAGCTTTCAGGAAAAGAGAGCGGATGAGGGTATGTCTACAGAATACATTAATTGATGAAAACTTTATTCATTACTCGCGGTTTTTACGTAAATTATTATACATAAACTGTGTTGACCAATAATTTAGCTTAAAAACATTTATTTTTTTCAATCATTCGAGTACATTCGGGTAGTCTTGTGTAATGCAGTATTTTGTGTCTATTTAGGTATGGTTAACCTGAGTGCTGAAATCGTGGAAAAATATATGTTCTTAGCGCGCCTGAAATGGGCTGTCTGCACTCTCAAAGTGCATGTTGTTGCCAAATGTATTTCATATGCTGTAAACCTAGTTCAGAGTTGTTAGTAGCTCCCTGTGCGTTATCGAATCAATTTTAAACTCCTTTTATTTGTTTTTAAATGTCTAAACAACCTCGCGCCAACCTATCTCTCCGACCTCCTTCAGCCTTACTGCCCCACCCGATCCTTAAGATCAGCCGATCAGCTGCTGTTAACGGTCCCTGACACAAGGCTGAAGCTTAGAGGTGACAGAGCTTTCGCCGTTGCTGCTCCCAAGCTCTGGAACGACCTACCTCTGAGTATTAGACAAGCCTCCTCTCTTCCTGCTTTTAAATCTCTCTTAAAAACATACTTTTATTCCATGGCTTTTAACACTGAGTGATCTCCATCCTGCAATGGCGCCCCATAATACACCTGCTGTGTACCTGTTTTTATGTTTTTATGTATTCTATTTTTTTTTTTATCGTGTTCTGTTTGTGTTGTGTTGTGTTTGCTCGGTACTCGTATTATCTTTTAACCTGCCCATTGTACAGCACTTTGGCTACCCCTGTGCTAAATTTTAAATGTGCTTTATAAATAAAGTTGATTTGATTTGATTAGTAATTATCTTATCAGACAGTGTTAAGCCGCTGTAATCAGAGTCTGAATCCGAGCTAATGTCGCTATACCTTGCTGTTTGTTTGTGTTGGTATCACTGTGTGACGTCACAGGAAAATGGACGGGTGTATATAACGATGGTTAAAATCAGGCACTTTGAAGCTTTTTTTTAGGTATATTGCGTGATGGGTAAAATTTTGAAAAAAAACTTCAAAAAATAAAATAAGCCACTGGGAACTGATTTTTAATGGTTTTAACCCTTCTGAAATTGTGATAATGTTCCCCTTTAAAGCAGCCCGCGGGCCACACCGGCCCTTTGTGCGTCCCTGTCCGGCCCGCGTAAGGCCAATCATAAATTACAAAATAAATTTAAAAAGTATCTATGTCGAGCGTACAATACAACGATGCTGCTTTTGTTTTGAAAAGCGTTATTTGTATTACTACCGTGTGGACGTATGCTCGTGCGCGATTGTGAGTGAATGTGAACAGCGGCAATCACAAATTAAAAAATAAATTTAAAAAAACATCTATGTCGTGCCTGCAATACAACTGTGCTGCTTTTATTTTGAAAAGTGTTATTTATGGGCGTATGTCCGTGTGTAACCTGTGAGTGAAGGTGCACAGCGACAAGTGATGCCCGGTTATCCCCGAGACGCTAAAAAGAGAAAAGTTGATGACGAATGGCGTGTTTTCAACAAGACATGGACTGCCAAGTATTTCTTTACAGAAATTAAAGGTAAAGCCGTGTGCTTAATTTGTGGTACACAGGTTGCTGTGTTTAAAGAATATAATTTTTATCGCCACTACACGACGAAGCACGAGGAAAAATACCGGAATCTGTCTGATGAAGCGCGCGCAAGGGAGGCTGATGCGTTGATGGTAAAACTGCAAACCCAACAAGGACTTTTTGCCAAATTTCACCCCCCCAGAGATGCAGCCATCAGGACAAGTTTCGTAATTTCCCACAAAATCGCCAGAAAAAGTAAGGTGTTTTCTGACGGAGAGTTTATTAAGGAGTGCTTATTGGACTCTGTTGCGCTGATATGCCCGGAGAAGAGGGGCGCATTTGAGAACGTGTCATTCTCCCGACGCACTGTAACGAGGCGGGTTGAGACCATCGCTGGAAACTTGTAGCTTCGGCTGAAGAACAGAATGGCCGACTTTGACTGTTTTTCGCTGGCTTTGGATGAGAGCTGCGATGTACGTAACACCGCCCAGCTGCTCATCTTCTTACGTGGGATAACTGCAGACTTTCAAATCACGGAGGAGCTGGCAGCCATGCAGTCAATTAAAGAGACAACCACAGGTAATGACTTGTTCACATAGGTAAATGCGTGTTTGGACATGTTAGGACTGAAATGGGACAAGCTGGCAGGTGTGACAACAGATGGTTGTCCAAATCTGACAGGGAAAAATTTTGGACTTTTAAAGAGGATGCAGGATAAAGTGACAGAAATGGACATTTTTGCATTGTATTATACATCAGGAAGTGTTGTGTAAGACAGTGTTAAAAATAAAACCATCAAAAGCAATCTGCTTTTGTATAAAGTTAAGTTAGGTTACCGTATTTTTTGGACTATAAGTCGCATGAGCAAATTGTTGAACAGTTTAAGAAAAACCTTTCTCAACCAGCTATTGCAAGGAATTTAGGGATTTCACCATCTACCGTTCGTAATATCATCAAAGGGTTCAGAGAATCTGGAGAAATCACTGCACGTAAGCAGCTAAGCCCGTGACCTTCAATCCCTCAGGCTGTACTGCATCAACAAGCGATATCAGTGTGTAAGGGATATCACCACATGGACTCAGGAACACTTCAGAAACCCACTGTCAGTAACTACAGTTGGTCGCTACATCTGTAAGTGCAAGTTAAAACTCTCCTATGCAAGGCAAAAACCGTTTATCAACAACACCCAGAAACCCTGTCGGCTTCGCTGGGTCTGAGCTCATCTAAGATGTACTGATACAAAGTGGAAAAGTGTTCGTGGTCTGACGAGTCCACATTTCAAATTGTTTTTGGAAACTGTGGACGTCGTGTCCTCCGGACCAAAGAGGAAAAGAACCATCCGGATTGTTAGAGGCGCAAAGTTGAAAAGCCAGCATGTGTGATGGTATGGGGGTGTATTAGTGCCCAAGACATGGGTAACTTACACATCTGTGAAGGCGCCATTAATGCTGAAAGGTACAAACAGGTTTTGGAGCAACATATGTTGCCATCCAAGCAACGTTACCATGGACGCCCCTGCTTATTTCAGCAAGACAATGCCAAGCCACGTGTTACATCAATGTGGCTTCATAGTAAAAGAGTGCGGGTATTAGACTGGCCTGCCTGTAGTCCAGACCTGTCTCCCATTGAAAATGTGTGGCGCATTATGAAGCCTAAAATAGCACAACGGAGACCCCCGGACTGTTGAACAACTTAAGCTGTACATCAAGCAAGAATGGGAAAGAATTCCACCTGAGAAGCTTCAAAAATGTGTCTCCTCAGTTCCCAAACGTTTACGGAGTGTTGTTAAAAGGAAAGGCCATGTAACACAGTGGTGAACATGCCCTTTCCCAACTACTTTGGCACATGTTGCAGCCATGAAATTCTAAGTTAATTATTATTTGCAAAAAATAAATAAAGTTTATGAGTTTGAATATCGCCCGGAAAAGGGTGGAATGCCATCTTCGGGTTGGGGAGGAGACCCTGCCCCAAGTGGAGGAGTTCAAGTACCTCGGAGTCTTGTTCACGAGTGAGGGAAGAGTGCATCGTGAGATCGACAGGCGGATCGGTGCGGCGTCTTCAGTAATGCGGACGCTGTATCGATCCGTTGTGGTGAAGAAGGAGCTGAGCCGGAAGGCAAAGCTCTCAATTTACCGGTCGATCTACGTTCCCATCCTCACCTATGGTCATGAGCTTTGGGTTATGACCGAAAGGACAAGATCACGGGTACAAGCGGCCGAAATGAGTTTCCTCCGCCGGGTGGCGGGGCTCTCCCTTAGAGATAGGGTGAGAAGCTCTGTCATCCGGGAGGAGCTCAAAGTAAAGCCGCTGCTCCTCCACATGGAGAGGAGCCAGATGAGGTGGTTCGGGCATCTGGTCAGGATGCCACCCGATCGCCTCCCTCGAGAGGTGTTTAGGGCACGTCCGACCGGTAGGAGGCCACGGGGAAGACCCAGGACACGCTGGGAAAACTATGTCTCCCGGCTGGCCTGGGAACGCCTCGGGATCCCCCGGGAGGAGCTGGACAAAGTGGCTGGGGAGAGGGAAGTCTGGGCTTCCCTGCTTAGGCTGCTGCCCCCGCGACCCGACCTCGGATAAGCGGAAGAAGATGGATGGATGGATGGATGGATGGATGGAGTTTGAATATCAAATATGTTGTCTTTGTAGTGCATTCAATTGAATATGGGTTGAAAAGGATTTGCAAATCATTGTATTCCGTTTATATTTACATCTAACACAATTCCCCAACTCATATGGAAACGGGGTTTGTAGTAGTAATGCTCGTCACAAACAATTCTAGTTTGCGGTCTAAAAGGAAATCGTATTCAAAAGCTTAATTCAACAAAATGAGAGATAGTCCAGTGAGGGACTGGGAAATAACATTTAACAGATTTGATTAGTTGCTTCAGGGACTGACACAGGGAAAAAGGTTTTGTGTAGTTGCATGTCAAACAATCCATTATTGGTGAGTAAATAACAAGAGCCGTTTATTGTTCATGTGGTAAAAATAATACAATTACAGACCGGTCGGTGCACGCCGTCACCAACAAGAGCTACCAAGAAAACAAGCATTATTAACTTCCAAGTACTCCCTTGTGACAGACAAAAAGCTTTCAACATGACAATGAGCAGCATGTATTAGCACCTACAGGACTAAATCTGAAGTGGCCTTTGCCCCGCGTTCCTGATTTACATTGTCAAGCATGCATCTATTCAGAGCTACTTTACAAACCAATCACATGTGCGTGATTGCCGACAGGATGCACAAGAGCTGCGACAAAAGGGGATACGTGGTTCGCGTCTGACGAGGATGGCAAACAAAAGCCCTCACGGGGGAAAACGCAGAGCCATTTGCAATTTAAAGCACACACTTCAACAGCCACCGAGAACCGCGGAGATGCGCTTAAAAGCCTAAGGGGAGAAGGCATCCAGGTGACCTCGGACAATCATGTGCAGGGAAGGGAGGGAATCCCCACAGTCATAGGCGGGTCAGCGAAAAGTTGGGTATGATGCAAATCTCGCAGCGGACAAAGAGGGGAAGGTGAAGTTTGGATTACTGCAAGAAAAAAAAAAACGCACCTCTGCTTTTTTTTTTTCTCTAAAGAGGAAACAAATCTCACATTTAATCTGGTAAGAAAGAAGAACAAAGCATGACAAGACGGCGACAAAATAATAGAGACAAACACTATATTGTAGGGATGTCCCGATCCGATATTTGGATCGGATCGGCTGCCGATATTTGCAAAAAAATGCGTATCGGCAAGGCATGGGAAAATGCCGATCCAGATCCAGTTAAAAAAAGTCCACTCCGTGTTTTCCAACGCATCTATTTAAATAGTACATTCCACTTTTCTGCTGCTCCCTAATTTCCGTTCCGCATTTTCCAGCACACCTTCAACACATCCACAGGTCTGTGGATTCTCACGCAGTTGCTTTTAGTTGCTGGCATTACACGACAGGCTCTTCTCACTCTTTCCTGTGTCTCCCTCTCACAGACAGCAAGCGCACCTTCTTACACACGTCACATACTGTCACGTCATACGTCACATACGTATACGTCCTCCCCGAGCGGAGAGGTAGCAGCATGGCTAACGTTAGCTGTGATGCTAGCGCAGCCGTGTGACCAACGCTCCCTCTAAGGTGCGCGCCTGTGCAATTGCGCACCGTTTAAACGTCCTCTGCGCATAGCAATTATATACCACGCACAAAATCTAATAAAAAAATAAGCGCATAACAATTTTCGACACACCGACACGACAGAGAAAACAGTTTTCGTCATCATTGTTCAAATATTATAACGTCTGTTGAGACGCTTATCTCCATTCGGTGCCACACGTCCACACCATCAAAATGCAGAGGCAAAAATTTCCAGATCAACACCGTATGAAAAAATTTGTGATTTTTTTTAGTTGTGATTTCCTTCTCTGCATGAAAGTTTAAAAGTAGCAAATATTAATGCAGTATGAAGAAGAATGTTTTAATGTAGACATGCAAGCCTTGAAAGAACATTTTGAAAATCAAGACTACATTTCCTGCAAATGGATGCATTTCTACCCTATATTTTAACTTTAGATTTATTCTCATATCAAACTCTTTTGGCTGTCTTTTTGACACTTACATCCGGCGCCCCCCTCCACACCCCGAATTGTAAATAATGTAAATAATTCAATGTGATTATCTTGTGTGATGACTGTATTATGATGATAGTATATATCTGATAGTATATATCTGTATCATGAATCAATTTAAGTGGACCCCGACTTAAACAAGTTGAAAAACTTATTGGGGTGTTACCATTTAGTGGTCAATTGTACGGAATATGTACTTCACTGTGCAACCTACTAATAAAAGTCTCAATCAATCAATCAAAACACATAGAATCATCATACTGCTGTGATTATATGCATCAAGTGTTCATTCAAGGCTAAGGCAAAATATCGAGATATATATCGTGTATCGCAATATGGCCTTAAAATATCGCAATATTAAAAAAAGGCCATATCGCCCAGCCCTTGTTTCAATGATGCCATTTCTGTTTGTCATGTATAATTTTGTCTATTTTGTGTTTATCCTTGAATAAACAGGTCAGTTTCTTGTTACCAACCATTGTGTATTATTCAAACTCCCCTAATTCAGCTGGCTAGTTGTTATCAAGAGTACTAAAACTACTAATTACTCATTTTTATTTTATTTTATTTTTTAAATTTTATTTTTTATTTTTTTATTTTTATTTTTTTTTTATTTCATTTTTTTTTAAATCTTATTATTTATTTGTGTGTGGCGTCGCGCGGGTCTCACTTCCTGTTGGATGGGGTCCGTGCCCGTGTGGCCCGACCTTGCGCTGTGGGGTCTCTGTTGGTGACTTGGTGTGGTGGCGGCGCAGCCCCCGTGTCTGGTCTGGATGCTGTGTCCCGGTTGTTTGGGCGGTGGTGTGTTTGTGCGGGTTTGGGTTGGGGTGGGGGGCCTTTTGGTTGGGGGGGTTGTTGGTGTCTCTTGTTTGCGTGTTGGCGTTCGGGCTGACCGGCGGGCTGGCGCCGGCTGGTCTCCGTGGCCCTGGTGGCGTGTGGTTGCTGGTCGCAGTTTTTCTTTGATCGCTTTAATTTGATTGGCTGGTGCTGGCTGTCTGGGGTTATTGCGGCTGCTGTTTCTGCTGCCGTTTGTTTGTGGTGTGGGCGCCCGTGGCTGCTGGGTCTGGTGCAGGGGTGTGGCTGATGTTGTGACTGGTGGCAGCGCGCGCGCGTGATGGCTGTCGGGGCTGACGAACTGTGTATATGTATGTATATGTGTGTGTATGTATGTATGTTTATATATGTGTATGTGTACATATGTGTATGTATATGTATATATGTGTATGTGTGGGTATGTATACGTGTATGTGTGTATGTGTGTATGTATGTATGTATGTATATTTCTGGGGGTACGCTCTGGGCCTGCCTGTCAGACGGGGGTCGACGCCTCAGGCTACTGCATCCGAACTGCGTGTCTGGAGCTCCTGGGTCCCGCTGTCCATCCCTTCCGGGTGCCCGTCTTGGTTGGGGCCTGTTGGGCCTAGTCCCTGCGTCTATTGTGGTAGCTTGGTGCTGCAAGGTATTCCGAGGTGCTGCGAGTCGGCCAGTTGCTGGGGTAGTGACCTTGTTTGTCAGCATGTCTGTGATCTTCTTTTAATTCTTTTTTTTTTTTTTTTTTAAATTAATTAATTAATTAATTTATTTATTTATTTATTTTTAAAATATATTTTATTAATATTATTTTTTAATTTTTCCCCTCCCTCAGGGGGGGGGCTCGGCGGGGCGGTTGCTGGTTGTTCCATCTCCATCGTTGGGGTCCCTGCGGGTGGGGTGGGTGGTTCCCGTGGCCCTGTGCCTGGGTGGTCCTGCGGCGGCCGGTTTGGGTGGGGTGGCCGGGGGCTGGCCTCGCCGCGCTCTCCGGGGGTGGGGGGTGGGCTCGTGGGGGCCCGGTTGCCGGTGGGGCGGGGGCGGTCTTCCCGTCCGGTTGCGGGGAGTCTCTGGGTCCTTCGGGCGGGGCGTCTCGCCTTTCTGCCCGTGTGGGGTGTGGTCTCTCGCTGGCTTGGGGTCTGGCTGTCCCCTGCTTTTCTCGTGCCCTGTCCTCCGCCGGGTGCGTCTGTCTGCGGCCTGCTGCTGGCCCTTGTGGGCGGTACGGTGGGTCGGGCTCTGGGGTTCCTGTCGCTGGCCGGCTTGGCTGCGTGGGGGCGGTGGTCCCTGGTTCCCTGGGCACCACGCCTCCTGTTTGTGGGTTGGGCTCTCGGGGGTGATGGGGCCGTGCTCTGGCTCCCACGCACTCTGGGAGTCGAATGTATTGTACATGCAAATTCACGTATGCTCACATACGTACATAGGTACCTACGCTCCCACATACATACACAAATACAGTACATATTTACCTACCTAATGTTCGTACATCCACACGCACATTCAATATACAAACATACACATACACATACTGTACATATACATTCACTGTACAAACACATATACACATTCTGTACATATACATTCATTGTACAAACACATATACACATTCTGTACATATACAAGTACATATGCATACTTACACTCATGCACATAATCACGTTTCATCAAACATATATTAACGTTGTTGCCCTAGGGTAAACTGGGTGTAACACATGGCACACTGACAAAGCTTAACCTATTGTGACTATAACAATCTACAAGGTTAATGTAGGTTGCTTCTCTTTCTCCCCCTCCATTTTTCTGCATTCTTTCGTATCTCAAGTTATCATTACGTATATGTATTGTTGCATTTAAACAACTGTATTGTTGATAATAAAGGTAAATTATTGGTATTGTTCATTATCAATAGCGCTATTTCTATTGGTATTTGTATTGATCCATTTGTAGTGTAATAATGCTCATTGTCATTTCTGTATTATTTTTTATTTTTCGCTAACTGCTTATTTGCTATTACTTTTACCATCATATTTGTACATGTCATATTTGCTGATGTTGCTCTATTGTTGTTGTTGTTGTTGTTGTTTGCTGTTGTTGTTTTTGTCTCTCTGTCTAATCCCCCTCTTGTCCCCACAATTTCCCCCTCTGTCTTCTTTTTTTTTCTCTTTCTATCCCCTCCTGCTCCGGCCCGGCTGCACTAAATGATAATATAAATACATTTAATAAAGTCAAATACAAATAAGGCAACAAGAGAAGTATCCTACACTTCTCTTTTGTAAAGTAAATCTGAACAGCCGACATGGGCATCTACATCAACTATATGATTTGCCTGAGAAGCTGGACAGGACATTAAAAAAAAAAAAAAAAAAAAAAAAAAAAAAAAAGAGTACTAAAACCCTTTTCAACATGATTCTGACAACTAAGTAGGCTAAATAACTTTAAACTTTAATACATGCTCGGATAGGCCAGTATCGGTCAGTATCGGTATCGGTCAGTATCGGTATCAGATCGGAAGTGCAAAAACAATATCGGTATCGGATCGGAAGTGCAAAAACCTGGATCGGGACATCCCTACTATATTGCCAAAAGTATTTGGCCACCCATCCAAATGATGAGAATCAGGTGTCCTAATCACTTGGTCCGGTGTATAAAATCAAGCACTTAGGCATGGAGACTGTTTCTACAAACATTTGTGAAAGAATGGGCCGCTCTCAGTGATTTCCAGCGTGGAACTGTCAGAGGATGCCACCTGTGCAACAAATACAGTCGTGAAACTTCCTCCCTCCTAAATATTCCAAAGTCAACTATATTATAAGAAAAGTGAAGAGTTTGGGAACAACAGCAAGTCAGCCACCAAGTGGTAGGCCCGTAAACTGACAGAGATGGGTCATAGTCAATGTTCCCTCTAAGGTGCGCGCCTGTGCAATTGCGCACTGCTCAAGCGTCCTCTGCGCACGGCAAATCTATGCCACGCACAAAATCAAATAAAAAAATAAGCGCATGACAATTTTCGACACACGGACACGACAGGGAAAACAGTTTTCGTCATCATTGTTCAAATATTGTAACGTCTGTCGAGACGCTTTGAGGACATGAATTCCATCCATCACTTTACTGAGCAACACTCTTTATTGTCGGCCATAAACACATCACCAAAACATTAATAAAAAAAATTATATCTAGCAAAAGTGGTCATTTTCTGCAGTACAAACCAGACCAAAGGCAACTTTGTTATATCAACAGCAGCCACTCGCTCTTTCTCACTTGCGCCAACACATGCACATATGGCACTAGCTGATTTCAACACTCATAAAAATAATATGGCTTTTAATAAGCCAGAACAATATTTGTATATTCTACCAAGAAAGTAGATGTCTATTTTATTAAACAAAACTTGATTTTAAGATTTCAGTGTGTGTATAAGTACTTTTTGAGCACAGTCATAGTTACCATGAATTGATTAACGTGGACCCCGACTTAAACAAGTTGAAAAACTTATTGGGGTTTTACCATTTAGTGGTCAACTGTACGGAATATGTACTGTACTGTGCAATCTACTAATACAAGTTTCAATCAATCAATCAATCAATCAGTCAAGAATATCGTGATCATTTTGGTCAGAATGACCGTGATATGAAACGTTAATATCATTACCCACTTGGCATAACAGAGAATAACCAGCGAAGAGTAGCAAACAGTCGGGCATTCTGTGGTTTCAGAAGGCACCGAATCTAAAAGAATGTTCGCCACATAGACATGTTGCTCGAGTACACACTTATCTAGTCATACGTGCTGTGCACGATCACATCTGTAACCCTGAAATGATGCAATGTTACAGCACACGTCAGCAGCCAAAGGAGGAGCCTTCCATACACACACATGAATTAAAGATGCATCAATAATAGATTTATAATTGGAATTGTAGCCACTGAATCGTAATCGAATTGCGAAGTGATTCCCTTCCTATCAACCGCACATTAGTATTGGTTGTTAACGTTTGAATGGTTTTCCTTGGTAGAGGGCGATCGTTTTTTGTTTTTTTTTACTTCCAAATAATACTGAGGGAAACCACAGAATCTAAACCACACTGAATGCATTATTCCATACTTGCCAACCTTGAGACCTCCAATTTCGGGAGGTGGAGGGGTTGGGGGGGCGTGGTTAAGAGGGGGGGAGTATATTGACAGCTAGAATTCACCAAGTCAAGTATTTCATATATATATATATATATATATATATCCTGAAAATATGCAAACAAAACTGTGTTTAGATAATTGATACTTCAAACTTGCATAAATAAATATTAAGGAATATAACATAACTTGGCTTCTGAGAGCTTCAAAATGTAATGAATAAAATGCTAAAGTTGTTGATTAACAAGCAATTATTTTAATAATTAAATATGGTCATTTTAAATGAATTATTATGATCATTTAAAATTAATTATTTCAAATATGTTTTTTTAGTGTATAATTCTATGGCTGGATGTAAAAAGTCAGAAAAAATACAAATAAAAATACAATTAATTTTGATGTTTTTAGCAAAATATAGTTTTTTTAAATTAATATATATATTTATTTTTAGGTAAGATAAACATAATACAATTTATCTCTAGTCTGGATGATTTAGTTCTTGTCACCCTGTTGTCCTCCCGTCATGAAAAAAGGCTGTCCTCACTCAGGTCGCATGGAGCTGGAGGGGGCGTGGCCTCCAGCTCCGGCTGAAAATCGGGAGATTTTCGGGAGAATATTTGTCCCGGGAGGTTTTCGGGAGAGGCGCTGAATTTCGGGAGTCTCCCGGAAAATTCGGGAGGGTTGGCAAGTATGCATTATTCGGAACAAGATGCACTGATAAACAGCAATGGAACTGTATGATTAATATCCCTAAACTTGTGTGAATGGTTTGCTACACACTAAATGGTGGGAATCTTTGGGCACCTCACAATTATTATTTATGTATCTTTAATTACAATATTTGCCCTGCGATGAGGTGGCGACTTGTCCAGGGTGTACCCAGCCTTCCGCCCGATTGTAGCTGAGATAGGCTCCAGCGCCCCCCGCGACCCCAAAAGGGATAAGCAGTAGAAAATGGATGGATGGATAATTACAATATTTATAATATTAATATGTTGTACATTATGTATCATAAATCTGGCCATTTTATCAACTCGACACATTCAATACTAGAGGTGGGAATCTTTGGCCACCCTACGATTCGATTACGACTCAGGGGCTACGATTAGATTATAATGCGATTATTTACACATTTTTAATTATTATATTACATTAAATTAATATTATTAATAATATATTTTCCTTCGACGTATGCGGTATTGTGTCATTTTAGGTTCTATTTGTTAGTGCTGTGAGCACTAACAAATAAATAAATGATTTAATTTTGATTTAATTTTGTGCCTTCTAAAACCAAAGACGTGTGTTGTCTATCTACTCATTCATATCTATGGCCTAAAGCAGTGTTTTTCAACCACTAGTGTACCGTGAGATATTGTCGGGTGTGCCGTGGGAGATGATGTCATTTCACCTAATTGGGTTGAAAATATTTTTTGCACACCAGTAAATTACAAGCCGCAAATAATGTGCCGTTGTTGAGTGTCGGTGCTGTCTAAAGCGCGGCAGAGTAACCGTGTACTACTCTACCATATCAGTAGGTGGCAGACGGTAGCTAATTGCTTTGTGGATGTCGGGAACGTGGTTTGTTGTGATCACAATATGCAGACGACAGCGGGAGGCAGTGTGCAGGTAAAAAGGTATCTAATGCTTAAACCAAAAATAAACAAAAGACGAGTGCGGGTAAGAAAATGCATTGAAGCTTAGGATGGCTGTGCAAAACAAAACTAAAACTGAACTGGCTGCAAAGTAAACAAAAACAGAATGCTGGACGACAGCAAAGACTTACAGTGTGTGGAGCAGCAGACGGCGTCCACAAAGTACATCCGTACATGACATGACAATCAACAACAAAATAGGAAACACTACACACAGGAAAACAGCAAAAAACTCAAAATAAGTCAGGGCGTGATGTGACAGGTGGTGACAGTACACTTACTTTGAGACGAGCTATAGTAATGCATGCTTGGTTATGGTTTGAATTTATATCCAACAATTGCGAGAACTACTTTTTACTGTCAATATCGGCTGCTGAGTTTCATTTTTTTGTGTTTTCCGCTAATAGTGTGCCTCGGGATTTTTCCAATTTTTCCAAATGTGCCTTGGCTCGAAAAAGGTTGAAAAACACTGCAATAAGGGTACCTATTCCCAGTATTTGGGAATCGATAACTGTACTCAACAGTATACATTTTTAGTGCTGTTGTTTGTGTTCAAATGTGTTGATAAATGTTGTTTATTCATAAAATCTTGTTTTATTATTTAACATTTAACACTGAGCTGTGCTGAATAATATGTCTTGTTTTTTTACACTTCTGTCTCATTTACAAGTTTTATATAGACTTTGCATGCAGTTGCAATTCCAAGACATTAGATGGCAGTAGTGTATTGCTCTGTATGAATATTGTCTCTCTTCTGACTTAATAATTTGCTTGCTAATTTCCTCTTCTTCTGGTTACTCTCGACTGTAACGTGGTTCTACTAGCCTTATGTTAAAGGGTACAAAGTATTTATTCTTTCCTTGTTTCACTACTTCACATTCAAGCTGGTTTAGCATTGTGGCTAGCATAGCTTGTCCTCGCCACCTCCCTCATCCATGCGATCTTAAAAGAATGGTAGCTAATGGTTCTCCCATGGTTGGTTAGAACTAAACCTAGGACTAACGTTTACAGAACATTAGCAATAATGCTGCATTTTCGAACAGTCTGTAAAACGTTCACATATTTAACGATATTTGAACATTTGTCTATCGATTCAGAATCTTGATGCTTCTGAGGTGCAATCATTTTTTCCACCTGTATAGCTGTCAGGTACCAGGAGTAGTACCTGCTTTTGTCAGTAGAAAAGCATCAACAGCCAGTAGAGACTTGTTGTGTTTCAGCTCGGGGTGTAACGGAACACAAACATTTCGGTTCGGTACGTACCTCGGTTTAGAGGTCACGGTTCGGTTCATTTTCGGTACAGTAAGAAAACAGCAAAATATACATTTTTGGGTTATTTATTTACCAAATTTGCAAAATCTTCCAACAAAAATATTTTTCTTAGTGGAATATTTGATGTGAAGTAATGGGAACCTTGGATAGGTCAATAATTCATAATAACATTGATTTGGATTCAATATTATGTTTTGAGCAATGACAGTTTGAAAGAAAGAAAAAACAGCTTTGTTTTATTAGTCAACATTGCAACTTTTTCTAAATTACATTTCACCTTTAAGCTTTTTTATTTCACTTTTGTTATTTTTTGGTTATTGTAATAGTATTTTTAGAATGTGTCGTGGGCCTTTAAAACATTAGCTGTGGGCTGCAAATGGCCTCCGGGGCACACTTTTGACACCCCTGCTATAGATAATAAAAAATTAAATGTGATAAATCTATGGATAAAATACAGAGCCTGGCGACGCATGCGCGTTTATCATAACTCTCTCTCTCTCTCTGTCTCTGCCCCTCCCTCACCAATGCTCCTGCGCGCACAATTTGTTTTGTTTTTAACCCCTTCTTAACCCTGAACGTACATTGAAAATACATGCAACCCTAACTCAAAATGCCAGACATTTGAGGCATTTAAAGGGAAACATTATCACCAGACCTATGTAAGCGTCAATATATACCTTGATGTTGCAGAAAAAAGACCATATATATTTTTAACCGATTTCCGAACTCTAAATGGGTGAATTTTGGCGAATTAAACGCCTTTCTATTATTCGCTCTCGGAGCGATGACTTCACAACGTGACGTCACATCGGGAAGCAGTCCGCCATTTTCTCAAACACCGAGTCAAATCAGCTCTGTTATTTTCCGTTTTTTCGACTGTTTTCCGTACCTTGGAGACATCATGCCTCGTCGGTGTGTTGTCGGAGGGTCTAACAACACGAACAGGGACGGATTCAAGTTGCACCAGTGGCCCAAAGATGCGAAAGTGGCAAGAAATTGGGCGTTTGTTCCGCACACTTTACCGACGAAAGCTATGCTACGACAGAGATGGCAAGAATGTGTGGATATCCTGCGACACTCAAAGCAGATGCATTTCCAACGATAAAGTCAAAGAAATCTGCCGCCAGACCCCCATTGAATCTGCCGGAGTGTGTGAGCAATTCAGGGACAAAGGACCTCGGTAGCACGGCAAGCAATGGCGGCAGTTTGTTCCCGCAGACGAGCGAGCTAAACCCCCTGGATGTCTTGGCTCACACCGTCCCTTATGCCACCGAAGATGATCAAGAGAAGAATATCGACCCTAGCTTCCCTGGCCTGCTGACATCAACTCCAAAACTGGACAGATCAGCTTTCAGGAAAAGAGCGCGGATGAGGGTATGTCTACAGAATATATTAATTGATGAAAATTGGGCTGTCTGCACTCTCAAAGTGCATGTTGTTGCCAAATGTATTTCATATGCTGTAAACCTAGTTCATAGTTGTTAGTTTCCTTTAATGCCAAACAAACACATACCAATTGTTGGTTAGAAGGCGATCGCCGAATTCGTCCTCGCTTTCTCCCGTGTCGTTTTCGTCGGTTTCGCTTGCATACGGTTCAAACCGATATGGCTCAATAGCTTCAGTTTCTTCTTCAATTTCGTTTTCGCTACCTGCCTCCACACTACAACCATCCGTTTCAATACATGCGTAATCTGTTGAATCGCTTAAGCCGCTGAAATCCGAGTCTGAATCCGAGCTAATGTCGCTATAACTTGCTGTTCTATGCGCCATGTTTGTTTGTGTTGGCTTCACTATGTGACGTCACAGGAAAATGGACGGGTGTATATAACGATGGTTAAAATCAGGCACTTTGAAGCTTTTTTTGGGGATATTGCGTGATGGGTAAAATTTTGAAAAAAACTTCGAAAAATAAAATAAGCCACTGGGAACTGATTTTTAATGGTTTCAACCCTTCTGAAATTGTGATAATGTTCCCCTTTAAATGTGAGGTGCAAAATGGGATGAAGGGAGAAGAGGAACAATCCCTGAGATCCTACTTTGGGGAAAATGACACATCTGTGAAAATTGGCGTGAGCTGTGTGTGTACACTGTGAAGGCGATGTCATTTCACAAGGAAGCATGCTCTGCCGCCCCTCGTCGTCGCCGGAGACAAGTATTAATGATATCACAGAGATGGGTCATCTGTCAGATGGAATACATTAGGGAAATTGTCTTCTAGATATGACACAGTTAGCATAGCAGGGTGACAACCGCGCTGCAGGCGGAGTGTCTAATCCGATGCTGGTGGTCAGTTAAACCCACCTTGCCGCCATCGACTCTTCTAATTAATCTCTTGTCACCCCAGTTGGGACACGTCTCGCGAGCCAAAGAATGAGGGCCAATTTGTCATTTATATATTTAAATCTTCAGAGCTGAAGACTGAATATCATTACAGGTAAGCTGGCCTGCAACAAAATGTCAACATCTTCATCTTGTGAGCAGTGTTCTCCAAAATAAACCTGCTTTCAACGTTATTTTAGGAGAGCAAGGAAAGGCCTCTAGCAGAAGAATGGATCACGACACCTACTATGTTATAATTATTTCAGTGATGGCTGAGATGTTTTTCCAAAGACAAACAGACTGAGCACAGTTCTACCTGTTCCGTTGCCGTGCTGCTCTGTTAAATGTGCCCAGAACACCTCTAACCATTTCACACAGCAAAGTGGGGCATCACCATAACTGTGTGAACTTTCACACACAATCACACAATCCTGCATTCACAAAAGTACTAGTGTGACTAGGGATGATGTTTGATAAGAAATTATCGAGTTCGAGCCTATTATCGAATCCTCTTATCGAACCGATCCCTTATCGATTCTCTTATCCAGTCCAGATAGGTTGTTGTATATGGACAAAAACACACAATATTTGGTTTAACAAAAGCTCACTTTTATTATATATATATATTTAAAAAAAGTCTAATAAATAAATAAATATTGACTGTTACCCCCCTAAAATAAATAAATAAATAAATATTGACTGTTGTTACCCAAAGTATATTTTCCCCAACTTTTTTTATTGCCATTTTCAAATAGACAGAAAAAAGTGCAAGTCGAAACAGTACAATTTTAAAGTCAGTAAATGATTCACACCCTTTCCCTTAAAACCCAAACCACCCACCCACCCTCCCACCCCACTCAGGTCCCACTAACGAGGGACAAATGGCACAATTATGTAACAAGTAAGACGACAAAGACAAACACATTGTTACCCAAAGTATATTAAGTGGGATTTTTCAGAAAAACAAATATATACAGTAACACAAAAACAACCTGTCTCTGTGATCACTACAGGTGTATACCGTATTTTCCGCACTATAAGGCGCACCTAAAAACCACAAATTTTCTCAAAAGCTAACAGTGCGCCTTATAACCCGGTGCGCTTTATTACGATTAATTTTCATAAAGTTTCGATCTCGCAACTTCGGTAAACAGCCGCCATCTTTTTTCCCGGTAGAACAGGAAGCGCTTCTTCTTCTACGCAAGCAACCGCCAAGGAAAGCACCCGCCCCCATAGAACAGGAAGCGCTTCACCCGCCCCCATAGAACAGGAAGCGCTTCACCCGCCCCCGGAAGAAGAAGAAAAAACGCGCGGATATCACCGTACGTTTCATTTCCTGTTTACATCTGTAAAGACCACAAAATGGCTCCTACTAAGCGATCCGGTTCATAAAAAGACGCAATCTCTCCATCCGCACACGGATTACTACCGTATTTCACAGCAACTGAACCGCACTGTGGAACGGGAGCACGTACGGTGAATATTTGCACCACAGGGAATGAGAAGTCATCCTTCACTGTGGTTCTAGCTTGCCATGCTAACTTCCACTCATGGTGATATTCAAAAGGAAGACCTTGCCAAAAGAGACCTTTCCAGCCGGCGTCATCATAAAAGCTAACTCGAAGGGATGGATGGATGAAGAAAAGATGAGCGAGTGGTTAAGGGAAGTTTACGCGAAGAGGCCGGGTGGCTTTTTTCACACAGCTCCGAAGGCGAACACACCTTCACTAAGACGGGCAGACAGCCTCGGACGACATACGCCAACATTTGCCAGTGGATCGTAAATGCTTGGGCAGATATTTCGGTCACAACTGTGGTCCGAGCTTTCCGGAAGGCAGGATTCACAGAACAACAGCGACACTGACTCCCGATGACTTCTACGAGACGGAACCGGCCATTTTGGATACCACGCTTGCGCAACTTTTCAATTCGGACACCGAAGACGAAGAATTCGAAGGATTTACGAATGAAGAATAACTTCAGAAGGTGAGCGCTATGTTTATTTTGTGTGTTGTGACATTAACGTTCGAGCAACATTATGTTACTATTGCTCTACACCATTTTGAATTTTACTATGTTTGTGATTGCACATTTGCGTACATTTTGGGACAGAGTTGTTAGAACGCTGGTTTTCAATATATTATTAAAGTTTGACTGAACTATCTGACTGTTTTTTTGACATTCACTTTAGCGCAGCGTTTTTTTGACATTCACTTTAGCGCAGCGTATGCGCGGCTTATAGTCCGGGGCGGCTTATTGGTGGACAAAATTATGAAATATGTAATTCATAGAAGGTGCGGCTAATAATCCGGTGCGCCTTATAGTGCGGAAAATACGGTAAATAATAATATAGTGTTAAAGGGGAACATTATCACAATTTCAGAAGGGTTAAAACCATTAAAAATCAGTTCCCAGTGGCTTATTTTATTTTTCAAAGTTTTTTTCAAAATTTTACCCATCACGCAATATCCCTAAAAAAAGCTTCAAAGTGCCTGATTTTAACCATCGTTATATACACCCGTCCATTTTCCTGTGACGTCACATAGTGATGCCAATACAAACAAACATGGCGGATAGAACAGCAAGCTATAGCGACATTAGCTCGGATTCAGACTCGGATTTCAGCGGCTTAAGCGATTCAACAGATTAGGCATGTATTGAAACGGATGGTTGTAGTGTGGAGGCAGGTAGCGAAAACAAAATTGAAGAAGAAACTGAAGCTATTGAGCCATATCGGTTTGAACCGTATGCAAGCGAAACCGACACGACAGCCAGCGACACGGGAGAAAGCGAGGACCAATTCGGCGATCGCCTTCTAACCAACGATTGGTATGTGTTTGTTTGGCATTAAAGGAAACTAACAACTATGAACTAGGTTTACAGCATATGAAATACATTTGGCAACAACATGCACTTTGAGAGTGCAGACAGACCAATTTTCATCAATTAATATATTCTGTAGACATACCCTCATCCGCGCTCTTTTCCTGAAAGCTGATCTGTCCAGTTTTGGAGTTGATGTCAGCAGGCCAGGGAAGCTACAGTCGATAGGGGGTTTAGCTCGCTCGTCTGCGGGAACAAACTGCCGCCATTGCTTGCCGTGTTACCGAGGCCCTTTGTCCCTGAATTGCTCACACACTCCGGCAGATTCAATGGGGGTCTGGCGGCAGATTTCTTTAACTTTATCGTTGGAAATGCATCTGCTTTGAGTGTCGCAGGATATCCACACATTCTTGCCATCTCTGTTGTAGCATAGCTTTCGTCGGTAAAGTGTGCGGAACAAACGTCCAATTTCTTGCCACTTTGGCATCTTTGGGCCACTGGTGCAACTTGAATCCATCCCTGTTCGTGTTGTTACACCCTCCGACAACACACCGACGAGGCATGATGTCTCCAAGGTACGGAAAACAGTCGAAAAAACGGAAAACAACAGAGCTGATTTGACTCGGTGTTTGAGAAAATGGCGGATTGCTTCCCGATGTGACGCCACGTTGTGACGTCATCGCTCCGAGAGCGAATATTAGAAAGGCGTTTAATTCGCCAAAATTCACCCATTTAGAGTTCGGAAATCGGTTAAAAAAATATATGGTCTTTTTTCTGCAACATCAAGGTATATATTGACGCTTACATAGGTCTGGTGATAATGTTCCCCTTTAAATAAAATCAGTCCCTTGGGCACAAAACTGAAAATAATACAGCTCTCCAAAAAGTGCACTTCTGCTGCTATTTGACATAACTGTTTGTTACGATGCGTTGACATTTTTGCACTTTATTTCTTTATTGAAAGAAAATTCTATGAGGAGAAAAGTTGTTCGCAAATGTGGTTACAATGCTAAAAAATGAAAAGTTAAAGCTAAAAAAAACAACAACACTTTATTGAGTTAACATTATTTCTTTATAGGGGGATAGATGTGATGTTATGAGCTAGGGCAGAGGTCGGCAACCCAAAATGTTGAAAGAGCCATATTGGACCAAAAATACAAAAACAAATCTGTCTGGAGCCGCAACAAATTAAAAGCCATATTACATACAGATAGTGTGTCATGAGATATAAATTGAATTAAGATGACTTAAAGGAAACTAAATGAGCTCAAATATAGCTACAAATTAGGCATAATGATGCAATATGTACATATAGCTAGCTTAAATAGCATGTTAGCATCGATTAGCTTGCAGTCTTGCAGTGACCAAATATGTCTGATTAGCATTCCACACAAGTCAAAAACATCAACAAAACTCATATGTCGAACAGACAACCGTAATTTGTCAAGTGTGGGGAAAAAGCGTTTCTTCAAAAAGTAGCATTACTGCTAATATGTAGCATCATTTGAAAAGTCACCTGCTAGAGAATGAAGAGTGCTTACTCCGCATGTTAACATCTCCATTCGGTGCCACACGCCCACACCATTAAAGTTAAAGTTAAAGTTAAAGTACCAATGATTGTCACACACACACTAGGTGTGGCGAAATTATTCTCTGCATTTAACCCATCACTCTTGATCACCCCCTGGGAGGAGAGGGGAGCAGTGGGCAGCAGCGGTGGCCGCGCCCGGGAATCATTTTTGGTGATTTTAAATTAAATTAAAATGCCGAGGCAAACATTTCCAGATCAACACCATATGAAAAAAAGAGTCAACAAAAGGAGATAATGTCCTGGAATACGTGTGATTACGTGGACCCCGACTTAAACAAGTTGAAAAACTTATTGGGGTGTTACCATTTAGTGGTCAATTGTACGGAATATGTACTGTACTCTGCAATCTACTAATAAAAATCTCAATCAATCAATCAAAAAAAGCACTTTATATGTAGAAAGGTTTTGTTAAGAAACCAATTCTGAGCCTCATCTTATTTAGTTTTTATTTGATATATGTTGACCACATTAACCCTGACAATGGACCCTGTGTATGTTATGCCATTGTTTACAAATTTGGTAAATAAATAACCCAAAAATGTATATTTTGTTGTTTTCTTACTGTACCGAAAATGAACCGAAATGTGACCTCTAAACCGAGGTACGTACCAAACCGTTACACTCCTAGTATTTCATACTCGAAATTTGTTCGAATTCATCAAACAAAATAATGTCCAAAACGCACGCAAATCGCCAAAATAAAAGTTGCAAGTGTTTATGAGGTTTGAGTCTGTTTTGGACGTTGCTGCGCATTCACCCCTGTTGGCCACCGTACATACAATATGCAAATGTTGAGTTTATTTAATTAGTACGCTGTCCAAGATCATCTCACTTTAAAGGGGAACATTATCACCAGACCTATGTAAGCGTCAATATATACCTTGATGTTGCAGAAAAAAAGACCATATATTTTTTTAACCGATTTCCGAACTCTACATGGGTGAATTTTGGCGAATTAAACGCCTTTCTATTATTTGCTCTCGGAGCGATGACGTCACAACGTGACGTCACATCGGGAAGCAATCCGCCATTTTCTCAAACACATTACAAACACCGAGTCAAATCAGCTCTGTTATTTTCCGTTTTTTCGACTGTTTTCCGTACCTCGGAGACATCATGCCTCGTCGGTGTGTTGTCGGAGGGTGTAACAACACGAACAGGGACGGATTCAAGTTGCACCAGTGGCCCAAAGATGCCAAAGTGGCAAGAAATTGGACGTTTGTTTCGCACACTTTACCGACAAAAGCTATGCTACGACAGAGATGGCAAGAATGTGTGGATATCCTGCGACACTCAAAGCAGATGCATTTCCAACGATAAAGTCAAAGAAATCTGCCGCCAGACCCCCATTGAATCTGCCGGAGTGTGTGAGCAATTCAGGGACAAAGGACCTCGGTAGCACGGCAAGCAATGGCGGCAGTTTGTTCCCGCAGATGAGCGAGCTAAACCCCCTGGATGTCTTGGCTCACACCGTCCCTTATGCCACCGAAGATGATCAAGAGAAGAATATCGACCCTAGCTTCCCTGGCCTGCTGACATCAACTCCAAAACTGGACAGATCAGCTTTCAGGAAAAGAGCGCGGATGAGGGTATGTCTACAGAATATATTAATTGATGAAAATTGGGCTGTCTGCACTCTCAAAGTGCATGTTGTTGCCAAATGTATTTCATATGCTGTAAACCTAGTTCATAGTTGTTAGTTGCGTAAATAAAAAATAAAATAAGCCACTGGGAACTGATTTTTAATGGTTTTAACCATTCTGAAATTGTGATAATGTTCCCCTTTAAACAATTTGTATATGGCTCTCACGGAAATACATTTTAAAATATTTGGCTTTCATGGCTCTCTCAGCCATAAAGGTTCTCGACCCCTGCTATAAAGGATATTTCATACTCGAAAATTGTTCGAATTCATCAAACAAAATAATGTCCAAAACGCACGCAAATCGCCAAAATAAAAGTTGCAAGTGTTTTTGAGGTTTGAGTCTGTTTTGGACGTTGCTGCGCATTCACTCCTGTCGGCCACCGTACATACAATATGCAAATGTTGAGTTTATTTAATTAGTACGCTGTCCAAGATCATCTCACTTTAAAGGGGAACATTATCATCAGACCTATGTAAGAGTCAATATATACCTTGATGTTGCAGAAAAAAGACCATACATTTTTTTAACCGATTTCCGAACTCTAAATGGGTGAATTTTGGCCAATTAAACGCCTTTCTAATATTCGCCATTTTTTCAAACACCGAGTCAAATCAGCTCTGTTATTTTCCGTTTTTTCGACTGTTTTCCGTACCTTGGAGACATCATGCCTCATCGGTGTGTTGTCGGAGGGTGTAACAACACGAACAGGGACGGATTCAAGTTGCACCAGTGGCCCAAAGATGCGAAAGTGGCAAGAAATTGGACGTTTGTTCCGCACACTTTACCGACGAAAGCTATGCTACGACAGAGATGGCAAGAATGTGTGGATATCCTGCGACACTCAAAGCAGATGCATTTCCAACGATAAAGTCAAAGAAATCTGCCGCCAGACCCCCATTGAATCTGCCGGAGTGTGTGAGCAATTCAGGGACAAAGGACCTCGGTAGCACGGCAAGCAATGGCGGCAGTTTGTTCCCGCAGACGAGCGAGCTAAACCCCCTGGATGTCTTGGCTCACACCGTCCCTTATGCCACCGAAGATGATCAAGAGAAGAATATCGACCCTAGCTTCCCTGGCCTGCTGACATCAACTCCAAAACTGGACAGATCAGCTTTCAGGAAAAGAGCGCGGATGAGGGTATGTCTACAGAATATATTAATTGATGAAAATTGGGCTGTCTGCACTCTCAAAGTGCATGTTGTTGCCAAATGTATTTCATATGCTGTAAACCTAGTTCATAGTTGTTAGTTGCGTAAATAAAAAATAAAATAAGCCACTGGGAACTGATTTTTAATGGTTTTAACCATTCTGAAATTGTGATAATGTTCCCCTTTAAACAATTTGTATATGGCTCTCACGGAAATACATTTTAAAATATTTGGCTTTCATGGCTCTCTCAGCCATAAAGGTTCCCGACCCCTGCTATAAAGGGTATTTCATACTCGAAAATTGTTCGAATTCATCAAACAAAATAATGTCCAAAACGCACGCAAATCGCCAAAATAAAAGTTGCAAGTGTTTTTGAGGTTTGAGTCTGTTTTGGACGTTGCTGCGCATTCACTTCTGTCGGCCACCGTACATACAATATGCAAATGTTGAGTTTATTTAATTAGTACGCTGTCCAAGATCATCTCACTTTAACAATAGAAAACAACACTAGAAATTCCTACACAAATGGAGCCCAAGGAGCACATAGGACCCCAGTTCTAACAGGTGCAGCAAATACTCTGTAATTGAGGACTGTGTCAATCAAGTACATGCCCACACAGTCCAGAGAATAGATGTGAGCCAAGTAACCGGCAACAAGTGTGTGTGCATGTGGGTGTTGCATGACTGCACAGAGGCATTAACAAATGACGAGTGCGGTGGCGATCATCCACGTTCATTTTTTCACACGCAAATATTTGTCAGCCCAGGTGCCGGATCCCTGTTGACGCCGCACGCAGACGCGGTTTATAGAGCGCCTCCATGGCATGACCAAACATTCTGGAGACACCTTTTCTCCAACTAAACCAGAGCATCCACTTTGTTGACAAACGGGTGTGATGTGCAATGTTGACATCTGTGACTGCTCCTTGTGTAAATGCAACACTGTGACTGGACTAGGGCCTCACCTGTGAATCCAGACACCTTCTTACCCCCCCCTCGTTAAACATTGCAGACAGTATTTATGGTAATACTAACCAGGCACATAACCACCAATTGAATCTCACCGGTAAACATTTCAGCCCTGTAAAAAAACTAGCACTGTTGTTGCAGGTATGTACTATCAGTATTTGCTGTACTATCTTATGAGAAGTAGCTTAAAACTCTAATTAGATTGCTATTGGAAATTATTAAAATCTGAGCTAAAAATACTGGCAGAACAACATGCAAATGTTTTTTTTCCTGTGTGCAGTGATGTTTGCAAGAATGCGTCCCGCGTCCCTGACCCATAATTATCTGAAAGGATGCAGTCAATTTAGGGATGTCCCGATCCAGGTTTTTGCACATCCGATCCGATACCGATATTGTTTTTGCACTTCCGATCCGATACCGATACTGACCTATCCGAGCATGTATTAAAGTTTAAAGTTATTTAGCCTACTTAGTTGTCAGAATCATGTTGAAAAGGGTTTTAGTACTCTTGATAACAACTAGCCAGCTGAATTAGGGGAGTTTGAATAATACACAATGGTTGGTAACAAGAAACTGACCTGTTTATTCAAGGATAAACACAAAATAGACAAAATTATACATGACAAACAGAAATGGCATCATTGAACTAGGGCTGGGGGATATGGCCTTTTTTTTAATATTGCGATATTTTAAGGCCATATTGCGATACACGATATATATCTCGATATTTTGCCTTAGCCTTGAATGAACACTTGATGCATATAATCACAGCAGTATGATGATTCTATGTGTTTTGATTGATTGATTGAGACTTTTATTAGTAGGTTGCACAGTGAAGTACATATTCCGTACAATTGACCACTAAATGGTAACACCCCAATAAGTTCATCAACTTGTTTAAGTCGGGGTCCACTTAAATTGATTCATGATACAGATATATACTATCAGATATATACTATCATCATAATACAGTCATCACACAAGATAATCACATTGAATTATTTACATTATTTATAATCCAGGGTGTGGAGGGGGGCGCCGGATGTAAGTGTCAAAAAGACAGCCAAAAGAGTTTGATATGAGAATAAATCTAAAGTTAAAATATAGGGTAGAAATGCACCCATTTGCAGGAAATGTAGTCTTGATTTTCAACATTTTCTTTCAAGGCTTGCATGTCTACATTAAAACATTCTTCTTCATACTGCATTAATATATGCTACTTTTAAACATTCATGCAGAGAAGGAAATCACAACTAAAAAAATCACTAATTTTTTCATACGGTGTTGATCTGGAAATTTTTGCCTAGGCATTTTGATGGTGTGGACGTGTGGCACCGAATGGAGATAAGCGTCTCGACAGACGTTATAATATTTGAACAATGATGACGAAAACTGTTTTCTCTGTCGTGTCCGTGTGTCGAAAATTGTTATGCGCTTATTTTTTTTATTTGATTTTGTGTGTGGCATATAATTGCTATGCGCAGAGGACATTTAAACAGTGCGCAATTGCACAAGCGGGCACCTTAGAGAGAACGTTGGTCACACGGCTGCGCTAGCATCACAGCTAACGTTAGCCATAATGCTACCTCTCTGCTCGGGGAGGACGTATACGTATGTGACGTATGACGTGACAGTATGTGACGTATGACGTGACAGTATGTGACGTGTGTAAGAAGGTGCGCTTGCTGTCTGTGAGAGGGAGACACAGGAAAGAGTGAGAAGAGCCTGTCGTGTAATGCCAGCAGCTAAAAGCAACTGCGTGAGAATCCACAGACCTGTGGATGTGTTGAAGGTGTGCTGGAAAATGCGGAACGGAAATTAGGGAGCAGCAGAAAAGTGGAATGTACTATTTAAATCGGTGCGTTGGAAAACACGGAGCGGAGTTTTTTTTTTAACTGGATCTGGATCGGCATTTTCCCATGCCTTGCCGATACGCATTTTTTTGCAAATATCGGCGGCCGATCCGATCCAAATATCGGATCGAGACATCCCTAAGTCAATTCTCTCTCCTTGCGTTCCAGTGACGCGTTTTGTTTTCCCCCCATTTAAAAAAAGCAATACATTGTCAGTGTTGGCGTTAATGCACTTTTTGTGTCTTTTTACACATTGAAATGAAGTTAAAGTTAAAGTACCAATGATTGTCACACACACTAGGTGTGGCGAAATTTGTCCTCTGCATTTGACCCATCCCCTTGTTCACCCCCTGGGAGGTGAGGGGAGCAGTGGGCAGCAGCGGTGCCACGCCCGGGAATCATTTTTGGTGATTTAACCCCCAATTCCAACCCTTGATGCTGAGTGCCAAGCAGGGAGGTAATGGCTCCCATTTTTACACTGCAAAAACTGCAATCTAAGTAAGATGAAATATCTCAAATAAGGGTTTGCTTATTTTCTGTCTGATAAGATCATTCTTCTCACTAAGCAGATTTTATGTTTTACTTGTTTTAAGTGTTTTGGTCTTAAATGATCTCAGTAAGATATTACAGCTTGTAGCTGAGATTTGATGACCTATATTGAGTAAAACATGCTTGAAACTAGAATATCAAGTGTTGCAAAGCTGTGTCATCAACACTCACAAGTATAAAACTACTTTTTTAAAGTACCGTATTTTTCGGAGTATAAGTCGCACTGGACTATAAGTCGCACCTGCCGAAAATGCATAATAAAGAAGGAAAAAAACATTTTTAAGTCGCACTGGAGCCCGGCCAAACTATGAAAAAAACTGCGACTTAAAGTCCGAAAAATACGGTAATAATTTCTTACTTCAGGCATGAAAAAAAAATCATGATGCCGAGCGCATATCATTAGGTCAAGATAATGGCACTAGCATTTACTTCATTTAAGAATATTTTTCAACATATTGAGTAAAAAGGTCTAATTTTTTTTTCTACCAAGAAAAGTGCACTTGTTATTATCGAGAATATACTTATTTTAAGGTATTTTTGGGTTCATTGAGGTTAACTAATTAGGGCCCGCAATGGCCCATTGCAAAAGGACTCCCGAAGGGAGTCCTTATGCAATGGGACATAAGGACCTATTGTTATTCGTTCGTTTTATTATTCTTTATTCTTCCGCCGCCACAACAAACTGTAATTTGACCCACTTAACATGCTTCAAAACTCACCATATTTGACCCACACATCAGGACCTGCGAAAATTACCTTTTTTTTAAAAAAACCGAACCCCACAACTCAAAATTGTGCTCTAGCGCCCCCTAGGAAAAAAAAAAACTAGACTGCCTATATCTCCCACTAGGAAGATTGGAGAGACATGAAACAAAAACCTGTATGTAGGTTTGACTTAGGCCTAGTTTTCATAATTGTATATCCTCGGGCAAAAATCAACAGGAAGTTGGCAATTCCCCCTTCAAGACAAAAAAGTACTAAAAACAGTCACTTTTGCCTCTTTGAGCTGTAATTTGACCCTCTTAACATGCTTCAAAACTCACCGAACTGAACGCACACATCAGGACTGGCAAAAATTGCGATCTAATAAAGAAACCTAACCCCAAATTTAAAAATTGCGCTCTACAGCAATTTTTGAATAAAACGGAGAAAAAACTGCTCCTCGGAATAAAAAAATGACAAAACTGCCTGTAACTCCCACTGGGAAGGTCGGAGAGACATGAAACAAAAACCTCTCCGTAGGTCTCACTTAGACCTACATTTCATAAATTGACAACCCCCAGCAAAAATCAACAGGAAGTTTGCTATTCCCCCTTCAAAACAAATTTTTTTTAAAAAACGGTCACCTTCCTTCAAAAACGAACTCCTCTGAGCGCGTTTGTCGTTTCGCCTTCAAACTAACACAGGAGAGAGATTGAACCCTTGCGATTACAACAACAGAAGCGCTTTTTTTATAACTGCTCCGGTTTTGATTTTATGACCCTTCAAAGACCCGCTTCACTGATGCTGCTGCGCTGCTTTTTTTTTAAGATGGCTGCTCAAAAGCAGGAAGCACCAACATGCCCACACTATGCTGACAAGGTAGGTACACTAGACAAAAGTCTTGGGACACTTCAGACTAAAAGTAGACAAAAGTATTGGGACACTTAGGCCTAGCACCTGCCAAATACGCGGGCCCGACCAACGCTGCTTGCAGCTTTAATTTTACTTGTTTTGGAAAGTCTTGACAAGCCGAATTTTCTTGTTTTATTGGCATATAATTTTGCTTTGTCCAAATAAAATACCCCTCATTTTTTTTTCTTGTTTTTGAACACTGACTTTTTGCAATATAATGGGTCCCATTTTTATAGTCTTTGGTATGACTCGGCCAGGGCGGATACTCTAACCACTAGGCCACTGAGTAGGTGATCAAAATTAGAAAGGACGCCCATTTTCAGAAGTCCGCGCCTCCCTGCGACGTGGATTTTATTTTATTTTACCGACCCTGCCTTCTACGCGTTTTTATTGGTCGTCTTCAAAGTAATTAACTTTCCGGTACAATTTCTTAAATTTTGATTCGCTGAAAGGTTTATCAATGACAAATACTGCCTCAGTTTCCACTCGGACAACTTTACCGCGAGGTGCTGTCAAAAGAAAGACTTCATGGTAAACACTAAGGTGAGTGTAAAGTCAACCTTTTTAACTTCATCCTGTGCCATGGCTCCAGTAAATGACTTGTTTTAGTCTTTGTGAGTGAGATGTTTTAAAAAGGACCATGACACATTCTAAAAATACTATTAAAATAAACAAAAACATAACAAAAGTGGAATAAAAAAAGCTTACAGGTGAAATGTAATTTAGAAAAAGTTGCAATGTTGACTAATAAAACAAAGCTGTTTTTTTTCTCTAAAACTGTCATTGCTCAAAACATAATATTGAATCAAAATCAATGTTTTTATGAATTATTGACCTATCCAAGGCTCTGATTACTTCACATCAAATATTCCACTTTGAAAAATATTTAATAAATTATTCTTTTGTATTATTTTTTAAATGAGGTAACGTTTATGACAACCTTTTTCCAAAACACAATATAGAATGTGAGATCGTCCCCGTACAGTACACACCTTCTCATTCAATGTGTTTTCTTTATTTTCATGACTATTTCCATTGTAGATTATCACTTAAGGCATCAAAACATGTGGAGTTATGTACTTGACATAAAAAGTGGAAATAACTGAAAACATGTTTTATTTACTAGTTTCTTCAAAATAGCCACCCTTTGCTAAGATTCCTGTTTTGCACAGTCTTGGCATTCTCTCCATGAGCTTCAAGAGGTAGTCACCTGAAATGGTTGTCACTTCACAGGTGTGCTTGAAGCTCATCGAGTGAATGCCAAGAGTGTGCAAAGCAGTAATCAGAGCAAAGGGTGGCTATAATTACCATGGTAACTCGTTTATCATGCAAAAGCGCAGATTCCAACCATTGAAATACTTATGTATAGTTCAAGACTTACGGTCATTTGAAAACATTACTGCACACCATAATGGCAGCAACAGATTGAAAAGCTCAACGGGCTGCATGCTGCCCCAGGGCCTTAATTTGCCCAGGTCTGATATAGACATACCTGCCAACTTTTGAAATCAGAAAAACCTAGTAGCCAAGGTCTAAGGGCCGCAGGCCCCGGTAGGTCCAGGACAAAGTCCTGGTGGGGGGTTCGACGCAAAATGATTATTAGCATTCAGACAGGTTAAAATGTTGCTAAAACCATCACTTTTCTATCAGTCACAGTGACTTTTCAAAACAAAAATATTACAGCAAAAATCATATGGGTTGATTGACATGTTTATTCTGTAAGCTAACTTCAATAGTTTGAAATTATTTTGACAGTTAATGCCAGTTATCCTGTCAACCTTTCACAAGACTTCAATTTGTTAATTGAAAGTATAAACAGTATAAACACTTTTTACAGTAAACAAATGGTAAAACAGTACTAAACAATTCCATTGGTGTCATTATTAACTTTCTGTCCAAGCTTGTATAATCTACTGCCTTGTTCAATTGTAAAAAATATTCTGTGCCTAAAATTCACATTTCTATCACAATTATCATACTGTAAACATGGTAAGCTAACTTCATTCAAATTAATAGTCCTGTCAATAGCATGGAATTACAATTCAAATGTAGTTTTTTTGTAAGCCTTTCAAAAGAATTCAAAATATGAAAAATTAATGAAAATTAATTTAAGCCATCAGACACTTGAAAAGTGGCACATCACATCTCTAATGTAATCATTTTAACTTTTCAACAGAAATAGCACTGCAAAAATATTAAGGACATACTTCTGTATTTTGGTAGTTATGCTGTCAACATTTAACAAGATTTCTTCAACTTGGACTTGAAAGCATAAATAGTATAAACACTTTTAACAGTATAACAGTACTAAACAATTCCAATAGATAACATTGGTGTCATTACCTTTTTGTGGCTAAAATCCAAATAAAATCCGAAAAACGTTGAAAGTTTTCCACTTGTATCGCTAGCAACGGCATTAGACTTGTGTTTTTTTGTCCCAACGTGGTCTTTTACATCGCTAATTCCTCCGTGTCCGATCGAAAAATCTTGTCTGCACAAGGTGCAATTCGCGTAGTTTTCACCCTTTTTGGAACGGATAATTATTCCCGGATAGGCTTTTGAATATTCTTCACGCAGTTTTCTTTTCGGTTTAAGACTCGTTTGCGATTTTTCCCCGGCTGATTCCATGATCGTTCGCTCGTTTGGAAACAATGGCAACTGGTGCCTCGTGCTTGGCAGCGGTGCTATAAATAGCCTCGCGCATGGCATTCGGAATGGCTCGATAGGAAGTTACGGGAAGCAGTGTCGATTGTCATTGTTGTTACGCGATTTCGTGAATAAAACTTTAAAAAAAATATTTTTTTTGAATTAATGAAAAACCGTATTTTTTATCACTGCAACCGTAACCCGGAATAGGTTGATGAAAACCGTACTAATTACGGGAAAACCGGAGTAGTTGGCAGGTATGTATAGATTATAGGTTATTTCTTCAGTTCAAGATCAGAAAGAAACTTTGAGCAACAATAAGTACATCTGAACACAAAAAGTGGAGATACAATTTTTGCAGTCCAAGATTTTTTGCAACTTTATTTTAGATGGACACACGTTAAATAGGTATTATTATTTTTGTAGCAGCCTAATTACCAGTAGAGTTTATAAATAAATATTTGTGAATGAAATACTCATCGTTGTTGTTAGTGAACACATGCTTAACAATATCTCAAGATGAATATGAAAGCCCGTGGCTAAATAGTAACTACTCGATGGGTGTACAACTAACCGTTTAAGGCAGGGGTGTCAAACTCAAATACAGAGTGGGCCAAAATGTAAAACTGAACAAAGCCGCGGGCCAAGGTTGAACAAATTAACCTTTTAATAGGGACCCAAACAAGTTTTGCATTGAATATTGAACAAGCAAGGCTTATATAACTTTATAGTGACATGCAAAATCCAGTTTCAAATAATCATAATAATTAAAAAATATCAATGGAATATCAAATAAAATTTGCGTAAAAATTGAATGCCTCTTTTCTATTTGCAGCCTTCTGAGGTAAATATCAAAATAAACTTTTTCCACAGGCTAATAATACATTTGAAAATAAAATAACAATAATGAATGAATCAAACATTCAAGCCTTGAAGTAGCAAGAGAAAGTGCATGAATAAAACTTTAATTATTGCTGATTTGCTTTAACACTGAATATGGAACAAGCAACGCTTACATAACTTAATAGTGCAAAATCAACTGTCAAAAAAACAAACGAAAAAACATCAATGGTATATTAAATAACATTTAAATAAAAAATTGAATGCCTCTTTTCTATTTGCAGCCTTCTGAGGTAAATATGAACATTTGGTGGTAGCGGGGGGGTGTATATTGTAGCGTCCCAGAAGAGATAGTGCTGCAAGGGGTTCTGGGTATTTGTGTTCATGTTGTGTTACGGTGCGGATGTTCTCCCGAAATGTGTTTGTCATTCTTGTTTGGTGTGGGTTCACAGTGTGGCGCATATTTGTAACAGTGTTAAAGTTGTTTATACGGCCACCCTCAGTGTGACCTGTATGGCTGTTGACCAAGTATGCTTGCCTTCACTTGTGAAGTGAAGTGAAGTGAATTACATTTATATAGCGCTTTTTCTCAAGCGACTCAAAGCGCTTTACATAGTGAAACCCAATATCTAAGTTACATTTAAACCAGTGTGGGTGGCACTGGGAGCAGGTGGGTAAAGTGTCTTGTCCAAGGACACAACGGCAGTGACTAGGATGGCGGAAGCGGGGATCGAACCTGCAACCCTTAAGTTGCTGGCACGGCCACTCTACCAACCGAGCTATACCGTCCCTGAGTGTGTCAAAAGCCATAGATATTATGTGACTGGGCCAGCACGCTGTTCGTATGGAGGTAAAGCGGACGTGATGACAGGTTGTAGAGGACGCCAAAGTTGTCCGGGTAGAAATCGGGAGAAATTCGGGAGAATGGTTGTGCCGGGAGATTTCCGGGAGGGGCGCTGAAATTCGGGAGTCTCCCGGGAAAATCGGGAGGGTTGGCAAGTATGAGTATTGGCGGTGAATGCGGTGTTACAGCGACACGGCCGCTGTATAATACCGGCGGGCCAGCTCTAATGTTAATTTGATATTGCCTCAAGGGCCAAATGAAATTACACGGCGGACCAAAGTTGGCCCGCGGGCCAGAGTTTGACACCCATGGTTTAAGGGGAATCATTTAAGGGAACTGCACTTAATTTTTCTAAATCATTATGAGAGACAAGATGACGGTTGTGTTTTTTTAATGCACTTTACTCGTAAATAAAAGTCTGCTTACAATGGAGCCAAATGGAGGTCCTCTATTCCACCCATAACGCCCTCAAAATAACCATCAAAAAAGAGCCAACAATACAATTTTACATTTTGTGACTTCAATATTAGCCAAGTATTAAAGATATTGTTATTATAAGCGCTAACGCAGGCACACTATTTATAGCAGCGCAGTGATCACTAGCTTGTGTGGTGAGCTGCTTTTTCACCTCGGTGCTCATGGAAGTTTACTCTAGATCAGGGGTGCCCATTATGTGGGTGTGTCAGGCGATCGCCAGCCAGGCATTAAAAAAATAGTCCTAAAAATTAGCGATCATCAATCTTTACTAGAGATGTCCTATAATGGCTTTTTTGCCGATATCCGATATTGTCCAACTCTTAATTACCGATTCCGATATCAACCGATACCGATATATACAGTCGTGGATTTAACCCATTATTATGCCTAATTTTGTTGTGATGCCCCGCTGGATGCATTAAACAATGTAACAAGGTTTTCCAAAATAAATCAACTCAAGTTATGGAAAAAAGTGCCAACATGGCACTGCCATATTTATTATTGAAGTCACAAAGTGCATTATTTTTTTTTTAACATGCCTCAAAACAGCAGCTTGGAATTTGGGGCATGCTCTCCCTGAGAGAGCATGAGGAGGTTGAGGTGAGCGGGGTTCGGGAGGGCAGGGTTTTTGTATATTGTAGCGTCCCGGAAGGGTTAGTGCTGCAAGGGTTTCTGGGTATTTGTTCTGTTGTGTTACAGTAAGGATGTTCTCCCGAAATGTGTTTGTCATTCTTGTTTGGTGTGGGTTCATAGTGTGGCGTAATATTTGTAACAGTGGTAAAGTTGTTTATACGGCCATCCTCAGTGTGACTTGTATGGCTGTTGACCAAGTATGACTTGCATTAACTTGTGTGTGAGAAAAGCCGTAGATATTATGTGACTGGGCCGGCACGCAAAGGCAGTGCCTTTAAGGTTTATTGGCGCTCTGTACTTGGCTCTTATGACGTCTCCAGTGAGTAATATTCAGTGATGTTGAAGAAAAAAGCGAACATCGTGATGCGTTTTTGAAATACATACACCGCTGTGTGCTTTAAATGAGCAAAGTACGTAAATATTACATGTTATTATGAATGTGCCTGTTACTACAGTACATATATACTTACGGCATGTACTGTATATAAAACCTTGACGGAAGTATTTGGATGTTTTTAGGCGCTTTATAGACAGAATAGATCGACTCCTATAAGCTCTATTATAAGCGGACTTTTGATCGCATTTATTTACTACCGTATTTTTCGGAGTATAAGTCGCACCTGCCGAAAATGCATAATAAAGAAGGAAAAAAACATATATAAGTCGCACTGGAGCCCGGCCAAACTATGAAAAAAACTGCGACTTATCGTCCGAAAAATACGGTAATCAGAATGCCTTAAAAAAACATGTGATCTTGTCTTACAGAAGGATTGACAATGATAGGCAAAATTCCGAAAATGCCGTTCCCCTTTAATGATGTTTATCGTTAATTTCAGCCCTTATAAGGACTAAAGTGACCATTAATGAATACCACCGCAGTAAGGGTGTAACGGTACACAAAAATTTCGGTTCGGTACGTACCTCGGTTTAGAGGTCACGGTTCGGTTCATTTTCGGTACAGTAAGAAAACAACAAAATATACATTATTTGGTTATTTATTTACCAAATTTGTAAACAATGGCTTTATCCTTTTAACAATGGCAACACTATAATAATTCTGCCCAAAAATAGAAATAGCTGTGTGTGTGATGGATGTGAGCCACCACTAGGCTGATCAGTGCAACAGCAGGCAGTCATGAATGCTAAGCATAACAATAACATACATATACACACAGGGTCCATTGCCAGGGTTCATGCGGTCAACATATATCAAATAAAAACTACCGTATTTTTCGGAGTATAAGTTGCACCGGAGTATAAGTTGCACCTGCCGAAAATGCATAATAAAGAAGGAAGAAAAAATATATAAGTCGCACTGGAGCCCGGCCAAACTATGAAAAAAAACTGCGACTTATAGTCCGAAAAATATGGTAAATAAGATAAGGCTCAGAATGGTTTCTTAACAAAACCTTTCTACATAAAGTGCTTTTTTTGATTGATTTATTGATTGATTGAGACTTTTATTAGTAGATTGCACAGTACGGTACATATTCCGTACAATTGACCACGAAATGGTAACATCCGAATAAGTTTTTCAACTTGTTTAAGTCGGGGTCCACGTTAATCAACATTAGACTGCCTCAAGTTGTTGCTCAGATTAAATAAAATGACAAAACTTTTCTTCTACATATAAAAAGTGCAACATTAAACAGTTTCAAGTCAACTCGGCCTCAGATTAACTTTTCTTTTCCCGCCCCCAGCCTTTAACCCTGGTGACTTTCACTCAATCTTCATGTTTTTTTGCCAGAAAAATCAGTTTATCCACATTGTCTGCAGAAAGAAGAAGTGGGTCAAAATCTAGTTTTTAATGCAATATGGTCTTAAATCTGCTGCTATAAAAACATTTGTTATTGCTTTAGCCCTGCCTGACTCGCCGAGGAGAGGCTGCTTGAATGCGGTGTTTGCACCACGCTCGTCTTTTTCTTCGTTGAAGCGATGTTCACTTGGGGGTGGTGACGCTTCGAATGGGTTAGCATGATTGACGTGTTGTCAGAAGCATACCCTACCGCTGCTGAACAATGTCGGCAAACCGCTTTCGCTTTGTTGTCGTAGCCCGGTCGCTGCTAGCATGCCGTGTGTTGTGCCTCGGTGTGCATTGTTTACACCACGTGTGGTACGCCACTTAATATGTCCGTGTGGAAACTCGTTCGGTACACCTCCGAACCGAACCGAAACCCCCGTACCGAAACGGTTCAATACAAATACACGTACCGTTACACCCTTAATACTTATGGCATGTACTGTATATAAAACCTTGACGGAAGTGTTTGGATGTTTTAGGCGCTTTATAGACAGAATAGATCGACTCCTATAAGCTCTATTATAAGCGGACTTTGATCGCATTTATTTACTAATCAGAATGCATTAAAAAAAAAAAAACGTGATCTTGTCTTACAGAAGGATTGACAATGATAGGCAAAATTCCGAAAAACGTGCCCTTCCCCTTTAATGATGTTTATCGTTAGTTTCAGCCCTTATAAGGACTAAAGTGACCATTAATGAATACCACCGCAGTCAATTTTGTTTTGACGTGAAGGGAGAAGATAATGTTTGACGATAACCATAGACTAAGGGTGTAACGGTACGTGTATTTGTATTGAACCGTTTCGGTACGGGGGGTTCGGTTCGATTCGGAGGTGTACCGAACGAGTTTCCACACGGACATATTAAGTAGCGTACCGCACGTTGTGTAAACAATACACACTGAGGCACAACACACGGCATACTAGCAATGACCGGGCTACTACAACATGCAAAAGCCAGAGCTGGAAGACTCTCCTGCCTCGTTAAGATCTCCCGTTTAGGAACATTTCAGCTTCGCGGTGCGATACAACAATGGATAACATCGCTTCAACGAAGAGAAAGACGAACAAACACAGCTCCCACCGCATTCAAGCAGCCTCTCCTCGGCGAGTCAGGCAGGGCTAAAGCAATAACAAATGTTTTTATAGCAGCAGATTTAAGACCATATTGCATTAAAAACTAGATTTTGAGCCACTTCTAGGGTGGAAGAACAATGAGCTCATATATCCTCTTACTGCCAAGTTAGCCAGGCACTACCTCGCCATACCTGCTACCTCCGTGCCCAGTGAAAGGCTATTTTCCACAGCTGGAGACATTTTAACTGCAAGCAGGTCTGCTCTTTCTGCAGACAATGTGGATAAACTGATTTTTCTGGCAAAAAACATGAAAATTGAGTGAAAGTCACCAGTGTTAAAGGCTGGGGGGGGGGGAAGAAAAGTTAATCTGAGGCTGAGTTGACTTGAAACTGTTTAATGTTGCACTTTTTGTATGTAGAAGAAAAGTTTTGTCATTTTATTTAATCTGAGCAACAACTTGAAGCAGTTTAATGTTGCACTTTATATGTGGAAAGGTTTTGTTAAGAAACCAATTCTGAGCAATGTTAAAAGGATAAAGCCATTGTTTACACATTTTGGTCCCGTATTTTTCGGTCTACAAGTCGCAGTTTTTTTTCATAGTTTGGCCGGGGGTGCGACTTATACTCAGGAGCGACTTATGTGTGAAATTATTAACACATTAGCGTAAAATATCAAATAATATTATTGATCTCATTCACGTAAGAGACTAGACGTATAAGATTTCATGGGATTTAGCGATTAGGAGTGACAGATTGTTTGGTAAACGTATAGCATGTTCTATATGTTATAGTTATTTGAATGACTCTTACCATAATATGTTACGTTAACATACCAGTTGGTTATTTATGCCTCATATAACGTACACTTATTCAGCCTGTTTGTTCACTATTCTTTATTTATTTTAAATTGCCTTTCAAATGTCTATTCTTGCTGTTGGCTTTTATCAAACAAATTTCCCCACAAAATGTGACTTATATATGTTTTTTTCCTTCTTTATTATGCATTTTCGGCCGGTGCGACTTATACTCCGGAGCGACTTATACTCCGAAAAATACGGTAAATAAATAACCAGAAAAATGTGTTGTTTTCTTACTGTACCGAAAATGAACCGAACCGTGACCTCTAAACCGATGTACGTACCGAACCGAAATTTTTGTGTACCGTTACACCCTTACCATAGACCCAGACAAGTAGGGAAAGGGGTACTAATCAATATGGCTGCAAGTCAGCTGTGTTTAGTCTCAGTGGAAAGGGACTCAACACCCGACATGGTCCTCACTGTTGCACCTGTACACAAGTAATCGTTTCAAAGTTTTACTAAAGAACAGTTGACTGCAAACTTCCCTAAACACCACGCCTGAGTCGAATATTATCGAAGCTTGAGTACTTTTGCCATGGTTACTTTCTAGCGATGTCCGATAATGGCTTTTTGCCGTTATCCGATATTCCGATATTGTCCAACTCTTTAATTACCGATATCAACCGATACCGATATATGCAGTCGTGGAATTAACACATTATTATGCCTAATTTGGACAACCAGGTATGGTGAAGATAAGGTACTTTAAAAAAATAATTTATAAAATAAAATAAGATAAATAAATTAAAAACATTTTCTTGAATAAAAAAAAAAGTAAAACAATATGAAAACAGTTACATAGAAACTAGTAATTAATGAAAATGAGTCAAATTAACTGTTAAAGGTTAGTACTATTAGTGGACCAATCATGTGTGCTTACGGACTGTATCCCTTGCAGACTGTATTGATATATATTGATATATAATGTAGGAACCACAATATTAATAACAGAAAGAAACAACCCTTTTGTGTGAATGAGTGTAAATGGGGGAGGGAGGTTTTTTGGGTTGGTGCACTAATTGCAAGTGTATCTTGTGTTTTTTATGTTGATTTAATAATATTTTTTTTTTAAACGATACCGATGATAAAAAAACGATACCGATAATTTCCGATATTACATTTTAACGCATATATCGGCCGATAATATCGGCCTGCCGATATTATCAGACATCTCTATTAACTTCTTTTTACACCTGTTCTTACATGACGCATGTTAAAAACAATACAACGCCAGGTGTTCTATAAGGCCAACAAGCGTGCATTATTAATGAGTACACCTTGCGGCTTCCTATGTACGCCACTTTGCAATTTGTCGGCATTTTCTCCCACCGCTCTTGTGCAAACAAACACCACAGACCACATGAATCACTTTACAGGACATCCAACCTCAGCAACCCTCTCGTGTTACGCACCCATTCCTTTACTTGGTTTTGGGTAACAATTAAAAAACCGTAAGTGATTTACGTCATGCTCACGGAACGTTGAAGCAGGTGCATTGCAACAACAGGCACATTTAACTCAGGGGCCACAAAAATGTCAATAATGTAGAAGACCTGAAGCTAAACATGCTACCTTTATAATGCTAATAAAAGGCCTACTGAAAGCCACTACTACCGACCACGCAGTCTGATAGTTTATATATCAATGATGAAATCTTAACATTGCAACACATGCCAATACGGCCGGGTTAGCTTACTAAAGTGCAATTTTAAATGTCGCGCGAAACATCCTGCTGAAAACGTCTCGGTATGATGACGTCGGCGCGTGACGTCACGGATTGTAGAGGACATTTTGGGACAGCATGGTGGCCAGCTATTAAGTCGTCTGTTTTCATCACAGTATTCTGGACATCTGTGTTGGTGAATCTTTTGCAATTTGTTCAATGAACAAAGGAGACAGCAAAGAAGAAAGCTGTAGGTGGGAAGCGGTGTAATGCGGCCGACTGCAGCAACACAAACACAGCCAGTGTTTCATTGTTTACATTCCCGGAAGATGACAGTCAAGCTTTACCATTGGCCTGTGGAGAACTGGGACAACAGAGACTCTTACCAGGAGGACTTTGAGTTGGATGCGCAGACACGGTACCGTGAGTACACTTCCAAACATTTGATCGCTTGCCCGTACGTGCGTGCCGCTATGTGCATGTCACGTACGTAACTTTGGGGACTTTGGGGAAATATATGTGCTGTATGAACTTTGGGGAGGTGAACGGTACTTTGGGCTGTGGGATTGAGTGTGTTGTGCAGGTGTTTGAGTTGTATTGGCGGGTTATATGGACGGGAGGGGGGAGGTGTTTGTTATGCGAGATTAATTTGTGGCATATTAAATATAAGCCTGGTTGTGTTGTGGCTAATAGAGTATATATATGTCTTGTGTTTATTTACTGTTTTAGTCATTCCCAGCTGAATATCAGGTCCCACCCGCCTCTCACAGCATCTTCCCTATCTGAATCGCTCCCACTTCCCTCTAGTCCTTCACTCTCACTTTCATCATCCACCAATCTTTCATCCTCGCTCAAATTAATGGGGAAATCGTTGCTTTCTCGGTCCGAATCGCTCTCGCTGCTGGTGGCCATGATTGTAAACAATGTGCAGATGTGAGGAGCTCCACAACCTGTGACGTCACGCTACTCGTCTGCTACTTCCGGTACAGGCAAGGCTTTTTTATCAGCGACCAAAAGTTGCGAACTTTATCGTCGATGTTCTCTACTAAATCCTTTCAGCAAAAATATGTCAATATCGCGAAATGATCAAGTATGACACATAGAATGGACCTGCTATCCCCGTTTAAATAAGAAAATCGCATTTCAGTAGGCCTCTAATAAAGGTAGTTTTGGCTGTTTGATAGTTGTTAATTTAAAGCCCAAAATGTTCATTTTTTAAAAGTTGTACAAACCACAAAAAATACCCAACTTGATGTTAAAAGTACCTTAAAGGGAAACTAGAGTTTTTTTTGGATTGTTGTCTATAGTTCACAATGATGAGGTACAAGAAGACAAAAAGGTTTTTGTTAGCAGCGTGACCAAATCGCACTGACCTCACTCTCTGGGCTTATGTCTGCTCCAACGTTTAACGCTCTTCTTCGTGTTAGCTTCTAGAAGCAGCAGTTTATCCTCCGTTCGTAATTAGGCTTGGAGAGCGAACGGAAGCGACAACAAGTAAGCTAGCTAGTTGGTTAGCTAACTAGCGAGCTTGTTTCGGGGCTCCTGATCCTCCTGCAACTCAGTGCGGCGTTTAGGAAAGAAGAACAGCGAGTACCTGATTTATACAGTTGTGGAATTAACACATTATTATGCCTAATTTTGTTGTGATGCCCCGCTGGATGCATTAAACAATGTAACAAGGTTTTCCAAAATAAATCAACTCAAGTTATGGAAAAAAATGCCAACATGGCACTGCCATATTTATTATTGAAGTCACAAAGTGCTTTTTTTTTTTTAACATGCCTCAAAACAGCAGCTTGGAATTTGGGACATGCTCTCCCTGAGAGAGCATGAGGAGGTTGAGGTGGGCGGGGTTGAGGTGGGGGGGGGGTGTATACTGTATCGTCCCGGAAGAGTTAGTGCTGCAAGGGGTTCTGGGTATTTGTTCTGTTGTGTTTATGTTGTGTTACGGTGCGGATGTTCTCCCGAAATGTGTTTGTCATTCTTGTTTGGTGTGGGTTCACAGTGTGGCGCGTATTTGTAACGGTGTTAAAGTTGTTTGTACGGCCACCCTCAGTGTGACCTGCTGAGGCGAGCGTTTAACAAACTTTGTTTTAATCGTATCTTTGATATTTCACTTTAAAAAAACGCGAAAGTGATATTTTGACACGGAACTTAATGTTTAAAAAGCGGACATTTCACATGCGTAAAGATTTGTTGTCAGTCCTTTTTTAATGAAGTCACTAAAAGGATTAGAGAAGTTCTGGAAACTTGAAAAATTCACACAAAGTACATTAAACAAAAAGGCGAAACGATACAAGAAAAAAATACATGTTCCAGGGAAATTTCACTTTATTTGGAATTTTGGGTATAATTTACAATCCTTTTGAGGGACAAAAACTATTTTTTCTTTTTTAATGCATTATAACTTGTAAATATATGTAAATATAATTCTGCTTACAATTGAGCCAATGGGAGCAATGAAGTCATTGCGTCTATTTTAGAGATGTCCGATAACATCGGACTGCCGATATTATCGGCCGATAAATGCTTTAAAATGTAATATCGGAAATTATCGGTATCGGTTTCTAAATTATCGGTATCGGTTTCAAAAAGTAAAATGTATGACTTTTTAAAAACGCCGCTGTGTACACGGACGTAGGGAGAAGTACAGAGCGCCAATAAACCTTAAAGGCACTGCCTTAGCGTGCCGGCCCAGTCACATAATATCTACGGCTTTTCACACACACAAGTGAATGCAAGGCATACATGGTCAACAGCTATACAGGTCACACTGAGGGTGGCCGTATAAACAACTTTAACACTGTTACAAATATGCGCCACACTGTGAACCCACACCAAACAAGAATGACAAACACATTTCGGGAGAACATCCGCACCGTAACACAACATAAACACAACAGAACAAATACCCAGAAACCCGTGCAGCACTAACTCTTCCGGGACGCTACAATATACCCCCCCCCCCACCTCAACCTCCTCATGCTCTCTCAGGTAGAGCATGTCCCAAATTCCAAGCTGCTGTTTTGAGGCATGTTAAAAAAAAAAAATGCACTTTGTGACTTCAATAATAAATATGGCAGTGCCATGTTGGCCTTTTTTTCCATAACTTGAGTTGATTTATTTTGGAAAAAACCTTGTTACATTGTTTAATGCATCCAGCGGGGCATCACAACAAAATTAGGCATAATAATGTGTTAATTTCACGACTGTATAAATCGGTATCGGTAATTGAGAGTTGGACAATATCGGAATATCGGCAAAAAAGCCATTATCGGACATCTCTAATTAAGACAAGTACAAAAATAAAAAAACCTCTTCACACTTGTGAATTTCCTTAAGCCACTTTTTCACTTTTGTGAAGAACATTTTAATGTCCGACTGTGACTTTAACTCCAGTGGCAAAACTTCCACAGATGTGAGGCCGTCACTGAGAAGGCGGACTGACCCAGAGTCGCCCGGCACCTTTTCACTCTACAGCTCCCACCGACTGCAGCTCCAGTCTGCACACCTTCGCGACTGTACCTTTGTACTTCTTGACACATCACATCAGGGGGCTAATCCACTTAAAAACAGCTTTTAAAAAATGAGAAATTTATAAAATGATCAAAACTCATCGTGTTATATTTTCCGGTAATATGGCAATGGTGATGCTTCATTGGTTTTTGGTCAAATACCTTTAGTGCAGTGGTTCTTAACCTGGGTTCGATCGAAACCCTAGGGGTTCGGTGAGTCGGCCTCAGGGGTTCGGCAGAGCCTCCGCCGCGGAGGTCAAGACACGCCCGACTCATCGTGTAAATAAAAACTTCTCCCTGTCGGTGTATTATGGATACCCCCAAACAATGTTCCCTCTAAGTTTCCATATGCTTGAGCAAACGCAAAAACTCCTTGAGCATTCGGTGGCGCACATGTGAGCGACGTCAGACGTCACACCTGTCCCAAACCTGACCAAATAAGTTCAATGTTTTATTGTTGTAATGAAATGACAGCAGTCATTTCCATGAGATTATTTTCTAATATAAGTGTTTTGGCCCACTTACAATGACTATAACATATTGTTTTTCATGAATTGTGTACTAGTATTATATGTCTGGGTGGGGGGGGTCCTGCTTTGGAAATAATGTGTACGGTACCCCTTTCAGATATCGCATTTAGTTCCCACTAAAACATTCACATGTTGCACAATGAGATGTAAACATTGGATTATGTGTACATTCCTGCAACTTTCTGTTTGGAAAATATATCTTTATTAGTATTTCTTTATTATAATAACATCATTGTATGATTACGGTTCGGGTTCGGTGAATGCGTATATGAAATTGGTGGGGTTCGGTACTTCCAACAAGGTTAAGAACCACTGCTTTAGTGATTGTTTATATAATGACAACAGAGGCTTCACTACACATCTCGCGGCCTGTCCCCAGACCGTGACACAATAAGACATGATTCCCGAGCGCGGCCACCGCTGCTGCTCACTGCTCCCCTCACCTCTGTTGAAGAGATTCCTTTAACCTACTGATGCGTGTATATAAATGCTTGATTTATATAGGCTAGTAAGGTAAAGTTTCGTACCTGACAAGTTGGGCTACCTTGCTTCTGCAGCCTTCATCTGAGGTGTCACGTGATGTTAGCGTGACGCCCCTCACCTCCCAGTGGGGGAGGGTGATGGGTCAAATGCAGAGGATAATCTCACCACACCTAGTGTGTGTGTGTGTGTGTGTGACAACCATTGGTACTTAAACTTATTTACTCGTTAGAATGCATAAAAAAAGAATTGTGAATGATGGGCATTTCCCTTTTATTACTAATAACAAAGAGTTGCTTTTAAATGGGGCAGCACGGTGAAACAGGGGTTAGTGCATGTGCCTCACAATACGAAGGTCCTGAGTTCAATCCCGGGCTTGGGATCTTTCTGTGTGGAGTTTGCATGTCCTCCCCGTGACTGCATGGGCTTCCTCCCACCTCCAAATACATGCACCTGGGGATAGGTTGATTGGCAACACTAAATGGTCCCTAGTGTGTAAATGTTGTCTGTCTATCTGTGTTGGCCCTGTGATGAGGTGGTGACTTGTCCAGAGTGTAGGCTGAGCAATGTTGGGACTAACGGGTTACAAAGTAACGCGTTACTGTAGCGCCGTTAGTTTCGGCGGTAACTAGTAATCTAACGCGTTATTTTTTATATTCAGTAACTCAGTTATCGTTACTACATGATGCGTTACTGCGTTATTTTACGTTATTTTTTATGTAGTATCGGCTAGAAACAGAAGATCTGAGTGTGTTTTATTGGAGCGCTGCGGTGTCGTCCTTCTGAATCTCTTGTGTCACAAGAGGCGCGCTCGGTGTGGGTGTGGGAAGGGGAGGGGGTGTGGGGTGCGCAATACAACGTAAACCGTTGGCCAACCAAAAAGTAACCACAGAACACTATTGTTCTGTGGTTACTTTTTGGTTGGCCAAGCGGACGTGACGACAGGCTGTCCTCACTCAGGTCCGCACGGACCTGGAGGGGGCGTGCCTTAAGTCCGGCTGGAAATCGGGAGAAATTTGGGAGAATGGTTGTCCCGGGGAGAGGCACTGAAATTCGGGAGGGTTGGCGAGTATGAGATATTCTCACTTCTTTTCTTTTGTCGGGCACAAAGAAAAGAACATTTTAGATAAATGGAAGTTGTGTCTTGGATCAAAGATCCCGTCTACTGCCCAAAACATCAATTCAAATCTGCCTGGTTAGGCTTTGTGTATGTCACGTGTGCCTTCCTTAGGTGAAGCCAGGTTTACAGCTATGTTGTTATTATGCTATTTGTTACTTATGTATGTTATGTTGCAGCTATTTAAAATAGTTTTGTTAATTTGTTCTGGCCTGAAATAAATTGGCCCTTTGTGTGTTGTATGTAGACCACATTGCTAAGCAGAGTTCAGTGATGCAAATGCATGTCAAGTTGATCAACACATTGTATTATTCTCCAGTGCAATAACAGTACTGAAATGAAGGCTATAAGGGCATTACTGAAATGCGATTTTCTTATTTAAACGGGGATAGCAGGTCCATTCTATGTGTCATACTTGATCATTTCGCGATATTGCCATATTTTTGCTGAAAGGATTTAGTAGAGAACATCGACGATACAGTTCGCAACTTTTGTTCGCTGATAAAAAAAGCCTTGCCTGTACCGGAAGTAGCAGACGAGTAGCGTGACGTCACAGGTTGTGGAGCTCCTCACATCTGCACATTGTTTACAATCATGGCCACCAGCAGCGAGAGCGATTCGGACCGAGAAAGCGACGATTTCCCCATTAATTTGAGCGAGGATGAAAGATTTGTGGATGAGGAAAGTGAGAGTGAAGGACTAGAGGGCAGTGGGAGCGATTCAGATAGGGAAGATGCTGTGAGAGGCGGGTGGGACCTGATATTCAGCTGGGAATGACTAAAACAGTAAATAAACACAAGACATATATATACTCTATTAGCCACAACACAACCAGGCTTGTATTTAATATGCCACAAATGAATCCCGCATAACAAACACCTCCCGTCCATATAACCCGCCAATACAACTCAAACACCTGCACAACACACTCAATCCCACAGCCCAAAGTACCGTTCACCTCCCCAAAGTTCATACAGCACATATATTTCCCCAAAGTCCCCAAAGTTACGTACGTGACATGCACATAGCGGCACGCACGTACGGGCAAGCGATCAAATGTTTGGAAGCCGCAGCTGCACGCGTACTCACGGTACCGCGTCTGCGCATCCAACTCAAAGTCCTCCTGGTAAGAGTCTCTGTTGTCCCAGTTCTCCACAGGCCAATGGTAAAGCTTGACTGTCATCTTCCGGGAATGTAAACAATGAAACACCGGCTGTGTTTGTGTTGCTGCAGCCGGCCGCAATACACCGCTTCCCACCTACAGCTTTCTTCTTTGCTGTCTCCATTGTCAATTGAACAAATTGCAAAAGATTCACCAACACAGATGTCCAGAATACTGTGGAATTGTGCGATGAAAACAGACGACTTAATAGCTGGCCACCATGCTGTCCCAAAATGTCCTCTACAATCCGTGACGTCACAGGCCGGCGTCATCATACCGAGACATTTTCAGCAGGATATTTCGCGCGGAATTTAAAATTGCACTTTAGTAAGCTAAGGCCGTATTGGCATGTGTTGCAATGTTAAGATTTCATCATTGATGTATAAACTATCAGACTGCGTGGTCGGTAGTAGTGGCTTTCAGTAGGCCTTTTATTAGCATTATAAAAGGTAGCATGTTTAGCTTCAGGTCTTCTACTTTATTGACATTTTTGTGGCCCCTGAGTTAAATGTAGAAGCTATTCATGTGCCTGTTGTTGCACTGCACCTGCTTCAACGTTCCGTGAGCATGAAGCTTTAAAAAAAAAAAAAAAAGTAGAAGTAGTAACTACATACCGTATTTTCCGCACTATAAGGCGCACCTAAAAACCACAAATTTTCTCAAAAGCTGACAGTGCGCCTTATAACCCGGTGCGCTTTATATATGGATAAATATTAAGATTCATTTTCATAAAGTTTCGGTCTCGCAACTTCGGTAAACAGCCGCCATCTTTTTTCCCGGTAGAACAGGAAGCGCTTCTTCTTCTACGCAAGCAACCGCCAAGGTAAGCACCCGCCCCCATAGAACAGGAAACGCTTCTTCTTCTACTGTAAGCAACCACCCGCCCGCGTAGAAGAAGAAAAAGCGCGCGGATATCACCGTACGTTTCATTTCCTTTGTGTGTTTACATCTGTAAAGACCACAAAATGGGTCCTACTAAGCGACAGGTATCCGGTTCATGAAAAGACGCAATCTCTCCATCCGCACACGGATTACTATTTCACAGCAACTGATATTCCTGTGAACCGCACTGTGGATACAACGGGAGCACGTACGGTGAATATTCGCACCACAGGGAATGAGAAGTCATCCTTCACTGTGGTTCTAGCTTGCCATGCTAATGGCCAGAAACTTCCACCCATGGTGATATTCAAAAGGAAGACCTTGCCAAAAGAGACCTTTCCAGCCGGCGTCATCATAAAAGCTAACTCGAAGGGATGGATGAAGAAAAGATGAGCGAGTGGTTAAGGTAAGTTTAAGTTTACGCGAAGAGGCCGGGTGACTTTTTTCACGCAGCTCTGTCCATGTTGATATACGTATGTTTGTGATTGCACATTTGCGTACATTTTGGGAGTGAACAGAGTTGTTAGAACGCTGGTTTTTAATATATTATTAAAGTTTGACTGACCTATCTGACTGTTTTTTTGACATTCCCTTTAGCGCAGTTAGATGCGGCTTATAACACGGGGCGGCTTATAGGTGGACAACGTTTTGAAATATGCCGTTCATTGAAGGCGCGGCTTATAACCCAGGGCGCGGAAAATACGGTAGTTACTTTTCACAATAACACATTACTTTTTGGTGTAAGTAACTGAGTTACTTTGGAAATATAGTAAGTAGTAACTGGTCTTCAGTAACGAACCCAACACTGAGGCTGAGATAGGCTGGATCAAATGGATGGATACTTTTAAATGCAAGTGTAACACTGTTTTTTTTTTAAGCCTTTTGGAAGAAAACACATGCATCATTGCAGATTGTGCAAGTTGACGATGATGTCATATAGACCACGCCCATAGCCACGCCCCCCAACGTCATAGGTATGTTGGCAATCTGGGGGGGAAACCTTGAAGGGTGTGACGCTCTTTGAGAATGTGTGCCCTCCCGCAAATACCGATACAAAAAAAATAACATTGCAATAAATAAAAAGCGTCTTACCCGTGTAACCTGCAATCCAACCCCAGGACGACACCATGGCCAGCATCCATTTAAACATCATTCCTTCCAGCTGCCAGAAAGTGAACCGCTGCCATATTCTCAGCGGCTGCAGCACCAGCAGACAGAGGCAGTAGGACGGGATGGCCACACAGTTGTTGAGGAACATGAACACGAAACGCAGCACCGACTTGAGCAGAACCCAGCCCAGTTTCCCGGCCTCGTCCACCAGCTGGGCCATCGTGATCCTCTCCGCCTGCAGAAAGGGGGGAGAAAAAAAAAGGGGAAGGGACAAATCTGTGCACGCTCAGGAAGTCTTCTGCTTGATAGGGAGAGCGCTCGCAAAAACGAGGTCATGGTGTGACACTTGAACGCACCATTTCTCTATCTGGAGCTAGCTCAGTGGAAAAAAAGATGACTTTATGACATGCTAGCGAAATATTTCTAAAAAAATTAATTAAGCACTTCCAAAATAAAGACATACTCTAATTGTGACATGACCGCCGACTTACCTTAATATCGTCACGGAAGCATCCAAAGATAGCAAAAAGGCTAAACGTGTTGAAGCAGCAAACCTAATGCAATAAAGTAGCCCTTTTCCGAGTGGTAGACATGGCGAGTCCTTTTCTTGCCAAATATAAGGGGAACGTGTTGATTTTTTTGTTTTGTTTTCAACAACCCCCACGCGTTAAAACCGCTATCAGACCCATTTAGGCGACGTTGTCCTGGGTAGCTGAGGGGTGAATCCCGGTGGCTAGCTTTGCTCGCTAGCTAGCTAGCTAGCTCCACTTGAGCGCGGTCGGCTCCATCGCAGTCAGACACCGGGATAATTCCACAGTGAGACATCATCGCCGTCAGGGTTAGATCGCTATCGCTCATTCCACGCTCCAACCTTCGCTCCCTCCGGATGAAAGAGACGCGCGGTTAAGGCGTCAATCGCCGCGGCGCCCGGCGGGAGGGGTGGGGGGCGAGGGGGGGGGGAACGTAGTGGACGGCGATGTTTCGGTGGCACCCGTTATCTGTCCGGAAAGACGCGATTCACATCGCGTCAAGTCGCACTAGCGTGCCGGAAAAGAAGCGGGGAGCGAGGTTTCTCGCTTCAAAATAAAATACCTAAATAAATAAATAATTTGAGACTACACACTAAAATTTGTAAAAAATTGACAAATATGCCACATAGTTAAGTATTCTATTTGTGGTAAAAAAAAAAAAAATGCTGTTCATGCACATATTATTATAAAACGGAGACAGCGTTGTCTGTATTTTGAAGTCCAATGCCGGAAGTTAATCTTTTTACTACAGCTGTTGCTTCACTCCATAAAGCAGTGTTTTTCAACCCCTAGTGCAGTGCATTGGCGTTGTTAGCCCTATTTTAGGGGGGCTCAAGCCCCCCTAAAATATTCTTAAGCCCCCCTAAATAATTTGGTGTTATATATATATATATAAATAAATAAATGATAAATGGGTTGTACTTGTATAGCGCTTTTCTACCTTCAAGGTACTCAAAGCGCTTTGACACTACTTCCACATTTACCCATTCACACACACATTCACACACTGATGGAGGGAGCTGCCATGCAAGGCGCTAACCAGTAGCCATCAGGAGCAAGGGTGAAGTGTCTTGCTCAGGACACAACAGACATGACGAGGTTGGTACTAGGTGGGTATTGAACCAGGGACCCTCGGGTCGCGCACGGCCATTCTTCCACTGCGCCACGCCGTCCCCACATATATATATATATATATATATATATATATATATATATCCATCCATCCATCTTCTTCCGCTTATCCGAGGTCGGGTCGCGGGGGCAGCAGCTTAAGCAGGGAAGCCCAGACTTCCCTCTCCCCAGCCACTTCGTCCAGCCCCTCCCGGGGGATCCCGAGGCGTTCCCAGGCCAGCCGGGAGAGATAGTCTTCCCAGCGTGTCCTGGGTCTTCCCCGTGGCCTCCTACCGGTCGGACGTGCCCGAAACACCTTCCTAGGGAGGCGTTCGGGTGGCATCCTGACCAGATGCCCGAACCACCTCATCTGGCTCCTCTCGATGTGGAGGAGCAGCGGCTTTACTTTGAGCTCCCCCCGAATGACAGAGCTTCTCACCCTATCTCTAAGGGAGAGTCCCGCCACTCGGCGGAGGAAACTCATTTCGGCCGCTTGTACCCGTGATCTTGTCCTTTCGGTCATAACCCAAAGCTCATGACCATAGGTGAGGATGGGAACGTAGATCGACCGGTAAATCGAGAGCTTTGCCTTCCGGCTCAGCTCCTTCTTCACCACAACGGATCGATACAGCGTCCGCATTACTGAAGACGCCGCACCGATCCGCCTGTCGATCTCACCATCCACTCTTCCCCCACTCGTGAACAAGACTCCGAGGTACTTGAACTCCTCCACTTGGGGCAAGATCTCCTCCCCAACCCGGAGATGGCACTCCACCCTTTTCCGGGAGAGAACCATGGACTCGGACTTGGAGGTGCTGATTCCCATCCCAGTCGCTTCACACTCGGCTGCGAACCGATCCAGTGAGAGCTGAAGATCTTATATATATATATATATATATATATATATATATATATATATATATATATATTTTTTTTTTTAACAAATACATGCCGACATACATACTTGCCAACCTTGAGACCTCCGATTTCGGGAGGTGGGGGGTGGGGGCGTGGTCGGGGGTGGGGCAGGGCTTGGTTGGGGCGTGGTTAAGAGGGGAGGAGTATATTGACAGCTAGAATTCACCAAGTCAAGTATTTCATACATATATGTATGTGTATATAAATATATATATATATATGTATATGTATATAAATATATATATATATTAGAGATGCGCGGATAGGCAATTATTTCATCCGCAACCGCATCAGAAAGTCGTCAACCATCCGCCATCCACCTGATGTAACATTTGATCAGAACCGCACCCGCCCGCACCCGCCCGTTGTTATATATCTAATATAGACGATGCAAGGCATTAGTGAGGTTATAAAGCTTTTGCCTGTTAAAGAAAGGAGACTGATCCAATGCAGCACAGACATTCGCGTGCCACGCTGTCACGACCCAGACGCACACCAGTGCGCAATCATATGGGAGCCGCGCTGAGCGCACCTCCAAGCGCGTCTCGCTGCCGGCGACGGCCGGGTATATGGGCCCGACGCTCCAGCGCCATCCATTTTCAGGGCTAGTTGATTCGGCAGGTGGGTTGTTACACACTCCTTAGCGGGTTCCGACTTCCATGGCCACCGTCCTGCTGTCTATATCAACCAGGGTGAGCCCCACCCTTTTCGTGAGCGCACTGCGCGCGGAGTGACCCCTGTTACACGCCCCCGGCAACAGGGGTGGCGGGCAGGTAAGCTGCTTACCTGCTGCGCGTGACGCCGGCCGCGGCGAAGGCGGACGAGGCGGGGTGTCGGTGCGGTGGGCGCGGTGGTGACCCTGGACGTGCGTCGGGCCCTTCTCGCGGATCGCCTCAGCTACGGCTCCCGGTGGGGCCCTCTCGGGGGAAGGGGTCTCGGTCCCGGACCCCGGCGAGGCGTCCCTTCTCCGCTCCGTAAAAGTGTCCATCTCTTTTTCTTTTTTTTTCTTCTGTTGTGGCATATGCAGCAGGTGCCTGCTCGTTTTTCGTATGTGGGTAACAACATTTAACTATGTATATATATTTCCGAATTGGTTTAACTGCCACCCGCCTGAATCTATTTAAAATCAAAATTTTTTTTATTTCAACCACCCGACCCGACCCGACCCGTGGATAAAATCTAATTTTTTTTAATTTCATCCGCCCGATCCGCGGATAATCCGCGGACTCCGCGGTTGTGCCCGCAAACCGCGCATCTCTAATATATATATATATATATCCTGAAAATATGCAAACAAAACTGTGTTTAGATAATTGATACTTCAAACTTGCATAAATAAATCTTAAGGAATATAACATAACTTGGCTTCTGAGAGCTTCAAAATGTAATGAATAAAATGCTAAAGTTGTTGATAAACAAGCAATTATTTTAATAATTAGATATGGTCATTTTAAATGAATTATTATGATCATTTAAAATTAATTATTTCAAATATATTTATTTTAATGTATAATTCTATGGCTGGATGTAATAAGGAGTCAGAAAAATACAAATAAAAATACAATTAATTTTGATGTTTTTAGCAAAATATAGTAAAAATTTATTTTTATTTTTTTATTAATAAATATATTTATTTTTAGGTAAGATAAACATAATAATACAATTTATCTCTCGTCTGGATGATTTAGTTCTTGTCACCCTGTTGTCCTCCCGTCGTGAAAAAAGGCTGTCCTCACTCAGGTCCGCATGGAGCTGGAGGGGGCGTGGCCTCCAGCTCCGCCTGAAAATCGGGAGATTTTCGGGAGAATATTTGTCCCGGGAGGTTTTCGGGAGAGGCGCTGAATTTCGGGAGTCTCCCGGAAAATTCGGGAGGGTTGGCAAGTATGCCGACATATTCATTATAAAGTGGCCCAAATATGAGTTTAAATAAATAATCATATAAACTGTGTTGGCCCTGCGATGAGGTGGCGACTTGTCCAGGGTGTACCCCGTCTTCCGCCCGATTGTAGCTGAGATAGGCTCCAGCGCCCCCCGCGACCCCAAAAGGGAATAAGCGGTAGAAAATGGATGGATGGATAAACTGTCATTATTCACTCAGTTTCCCCTCACTTCATAGCGTAAATCACCAAAAATGATTCCCGGGCGCGGCACCGCTGCTGCCCACTGCTCCCCTCACCTCCCAGGGGGTGAACAAGGGGATGGGTCAAATGCAGAGGACACATTTCACCACACCTAGTGTGTGTGTGACAATCATTGGTACTTTAAGGTAGAGAGCCCCTTTAGTGTGTCGGTATCCAATCCATTCCACTTGTTCATATAAAAAATGCCCACATCACTCAAATACCAGTCCGCATTTTCTCTGCGACCTTGCCTGCGGTCCTTGGACTTGTTAATATAGAAAATGCCCACATCACTCTTGTAGAATCTATATAAAGTAATCTACATTAGCCTAATGTTAAAATAATGAAAAAAACATCATTAAATATATTTGTTTTATTGTATTTTTACATTAATAGCTGTTGTATTATCATAGGATGGCTTGTTAAACATTTCATAGGATTTTCAGAGGGAGGAAAAACCAAGACATTTAATATAACATGTTAAATGAATAAATACATAAAAAGAAAAAAAGAAAAATGGTTAAAAGCCATCGTCCCGTGCATTTTTTAAATAATAATAACAATTAATAATTTCTAAGTATTTGTTAGTATTTTGTGTAGTTTTGTGCTCGTGCGCTACGTTCGCTCTCCTGGGGGCTAAGCCCCCCCCCTGTCCTTAAAAGCTAGTGACGCCCCTGGTGCAGTGGTTCTCAAATGGGGGTATGCCAAGGGGTAAGTGAGATTTTTTTTTAAATATTCTAAAAATAGCAACAATTTAAAAATCCTTTATAAATATATTTATTGAATAATACTTCAACAAAGTATGAATTCAAGTTCATAAACTGAACATCAAATCAAGTAGGCTATTCCATTCATTACCATAAACCCAGAGTTTCCCCCATGCCGTGATGGTTTGACCCTCACTAAAATGTCTGTCAAAAAGAACTGTGAAAAGAAATGCAACAATGCAATATTCAGTGTTGACAGCTAGATTTTTTGTGGACATGTTCCATAAATATTGATGTTAAAGATTTATTTTTTTTGTGAAGAAATGTTTAGAATTAAGTTCATGAATCCAGATGGATCTCTATTACAATCCCCAAAGAGGGCACTTTAAGTTGATGATTACTTCTATGTGTAGAAATCTTTATTTATAATTGAATCACTTGTTTATTTTTCAACAAGTTTTTAGTTATTTTTATATCTTTTTTTCCAAATAGTTCAAGAAAACTGTGAGATACAGTCTGGCGTGCCGTAGGAGCATACTTGCCAACCTTGAGACCCCCAAATTCGGGAGATTTGGGGGGAGGGGGGAGGAGTATATTTATAGCTAGAATTCACTTAAATTCAAGTATTTCTTATAAATATAAATATAAATATATATATATATATATATATATATATATATATATATATATATATATATATATATATATATATATATATATATATATTTATATATATATATATATATATATATATATATATATATATATATATATATATATATATTTATATTTATAAGAAATACTTATATATAAATATATATATATATATATATATATATATATATATATATATTTATATTTATAAGAAATACTTGAATTTAAGTATTTGGGATGTTTGGAGTCTAGATATTTATATATAGCTAGAATTCACTGAAAGTCAAGTATTTATTTTATATATATATATATATATATATATATATATATATATATATGTATATATATATATATATATATATATATATATATAAAATAAATACTTGACTTGTATATATATATATATATATATATATATATATATATATATAAAATAAATACTTGACTTTCAGTGAATTCTAGCTATATATAAATATCTAGACTCCAAACATCCCAAATACTTAAATTCAAGTATTTCTTATAAATATAAATATATATATATATATATATTTATATATAAGTATTTCTTATAAATATAAATATATATATATATATATATATATATATATATATATATATATATATATATTTATATATATATATTTATATATATATATTTATATATATATATATATATATATATATATATATATATATATATATATATATATATATATATATATATATATATATATATAAAATAAATACTTGACTTTCAGTGAATTCTAGCTATATATAAATATCTAGACTCCAAACATGCCAGAACAAGCTAGTCAGGTTACTTCTAGACCTCCACCCCAGATCACACCTCACTCCTACCCACTTCTCCAAAGTGGGCTGGCTCAGGGTGGAGGACAGAGTAAAACAACTTGCACTGAGCCTGGTCTATAAAATCCGCTACACCTCCCTGATACCGAAGTACATGTCAAACTACTTCCTTAACGTCCGCCATAACCACAACACCCAGGGGGAGCTCCACTAACCACGTTAAACCCAGATTCCCATCTAACAAAGGTCTTAACTCATGTTCTTTCTATGCCACATCAATGTGGAATGCACTCCCAATAGGTGTAAAAGAAAGGGCATCTCTATCCTCCTTCAAAACCGCACTAAAAGAACACCTCCAGGCAACTACAACCCTAAACTAACACCCTCCCTTCCACATCCTACCTCCCCGGATTGTAAATAATCAAATGTAAATAATCAAACGTAGATACTTTTTCTTATGCTTTCTGATCTCTCTATGTCCCCTACTTGCTGTACATATCCTACCAAGTCAGACCTACACTGTTTCAATGTCCATTTCTCAGATGATGCAATTGTTGATGACTGAAGTGTTGATACCAACCAAACCTACGGTAACCCCCCCGGCCCCTCCACACCCCGGATTGTAAATAATGTAAATAATTCAATGTATATATTGTCGGAGGCAGATATTTACATATATCCGTATTTAAGTGTTACTTCTTGATTTTCATAATCATATTCCAAAACAGCTAGTGTTCTTCTTCTAATTGTGGTCTTTTGGTTGTCTGCAAGTACTGTGTGCTAACCTTGACTTTGGAATGTAAGGACGACAGATACTCCTTTTCCTTATCTGTTCCTGTGCCCAGCTGAGGAGGACAATGGGCATGTGTTTGGGCTGGAAAGAGAGACACTTTATAGAAGAGAAGGTTTCCATATTTTAGATCAGACCATCTTAGCTGCGCGATTGAATGTTCTATGCTGGACTGGTCTCATTATATTTCCAAAGCTTTGGAGATAAAATGACAAAATACCTATTCTGTCTCTGGTGGTTCTTCTACTCAGCTGTACAGTCATAAAGAGCTTGGGAGTGGCCAGCAACTTGAATTCCCTGGGAGGAACAACTGGTCCAAACGCAACAATACTCTGATGATTATCTTGTGTGATGACTGTATTATGATGATAGTATATATCTGTATCAATTTAAGTGGACCCCGACTTAAACAAGTTGAAAAACTTATTGGGGTGTTACCATTTAGTGGTCAATTGTACGGAATATGTACTTCACTGTGCAATCTACTAATAAAAGTCTCAATCAATCAATCAATCAAAAGTATTTTGAAGTCCAATACCGGAAGTTAATCTTTTTACTACAACCATTGCTTCACTTGACTCCATAAAGCAGAACTTTATTGGTCCAAAAAACTTTTTTTTCAAATCAATAATTATAATCTGCAAATAATGTGCCGTTGCTTAGTGTCTGTGCTGTGTAAAACTCTGCAGGGTAACCACGTAATACTCCATGTCAGTAGGTGGCAGCAGGTAGTTCATTGCTTTGTAAAAGTGGGAATGTGTCGGGTGAGACGAGGATGGTTTGTTGTGAACACAATATGCAGACCACAGCGGGAGGCAGAGTGCAGGTAAAAATGTATGTAATGCTTAAACCAAAAATGAACAAAAGGGAAAGGAAAAGGCAATGGCTATGCAAAACGAAAGTAAAACTATACTGGCTACAAAGTAAACAGAAACAAAATGCTGGACGACAGCAAAAACTTACGGCGTCCACAAAGTACATCCGGACATGACATGACAATCAACACTGTCCACACAAGGAAGGATAGCGACAATTTCAATTGTCTTGCTTGCTAACACAAAGCAGGTGCGGGGAATAGCGCTCAAAAGAAGACATGAAACTGCTACAGGCATACTTGCCAACCCTCCCGAATTTTCCGGGAGACTCCCGAAATTCAGCGCCTCTCCCGAAACCCTCCCGGGACAAATATTCTCCCGAAAATCTCCCGATTTTCAGCCGGAGCTGGAGGCCACGCCCCCTCCAGCTCCATGCGGACCTGAGTGAGGACAGCCTTTTTTCACGATGGGAGGACAACAGGGTGACAAGAACTAAATCATCCAGACTAGAGATAAATTGTATTATTATGTTTATCTTACCTAAAAATAAATATATTTATTTATTTTTTTTTTAAACTAAATACATTTTTACTAAATTTTGCTAAAAACATCAAAATTAATTGTATTTTTATTTGTATTTTTTCTGACTCCTTATTACATCCAGCCATAGAATTATACATTAAAATAAACATATTTGAAATAATTGATTTTAAATTGTCATAATAATTCATTTAAAATGACCATATTTAATTATAAAAATAATTGCTTGTTTATCAACAACTTTAGCATTTTATTCATTACATTTTGAAGCTCTCAGAAGCCAAGTTATGTTATATTCCTTAATATTTATTTATGCAAGTTTGAAGTATCAATTATCTAAACACAGTTTTGTTTGCATATTTTCAGGATCTATATCTATATATATATATATATTAGAGATGCGCGGATAGGCAATTATTTCATCCGCAACCGCATCAGAAAGTCGTCAACCATCCGCAATCCACCCGATCTAACATTTGATCAGAACCGCATCCGCCCGTTGTTATATATCTAATATAGACGATGCAAGGCATTAGTGAGGTTATAAAGCTTTTGCCTGTTAAAGAAAGGAGACTGATCCAATGCAGCACAGACATTCGCGTGCCAGGCTGTCACGACCCAGACGCACACCAGTGCGCAATCATATGGGAGCCGCGCTGAGCGCACCTCCAAGCGCGTCTCGCTGCCGGCGACGGCCGGGTATATGGGCCCGACGCTCCAGCGCCATCCATTTTCAGGGCTAGTTGATTCGGCAGGTGGGTTGTTACACACTCCTTAGCGGGTTCCAACTTCCATGGCCACCGTCCTGCTGTCTATATCAACCAGGGTGAGCCCCACCCCTTTCGTGAGCGCACTGCGCGCGGAGTGACCCCTGTTACGCGCCCCCGGCAACAGGGGTGGCGGGCAGGTAAACTGCGCGGGCGGAGCGCGCGGAGTGACCCCTGTTACGAGCCCCCGGCCACGGAGGTGGCGGGCAGGTAAGCTGCTTACCTGCTGCGCGTGACGCCGGCCGCGGCGAAGGCGGACGAGGCGGGGTCTCGGTGCGGTGGGCGCGGTGGTGACCCTGGACGTGCGTCGGGCCCTTCTCGCAGATCGCCTCAGCTACGGCTCCCGGTGGGGCCCTCTCGGGGGAAGGGGCCTCGGTCCCGGACCCCGGCGAGGTGTCCCTTCTCCGCTCCGTAAAAGTGTCCATCTCTTTTTTTTTTTTTCTTCTGTTGTGGCATATGCTGCAGGTGCCTGCTCGTTTTTCGTATGTGGGTAACAACATTTAACTATGTATATATATTTACCAATTGGTTTAACTGCCACCCGCCTGAATCTATTTAAAATCTAATTTTTTTTAATAATTTGAACCACCCAACCCAACCCGACCCGCGGATAAAATCTAATTTTTTTTAATTTCATCCGCCCGATCCGCGGATAATCCGCGGACTCCGCGGTTGTGCCCGCAAACCGCGCATCTCTAATTATATATATATATATATATATATATATATATTATATATATATATATGTGTATGAAATACTAGACTTGGTGAATTTCAGCTGTCAATATACTCCTCCCCTCTTAACCACGCCCCGCCCCACCCCTGACCACGCCCCCACCCCCCAACCCCCCATCTCCCGAAATCGGAGGTCTCAAGGTTGGCAAGTATGGCTACAGGAAAACACCAACAAAACAGGAAGGGCCACCAAAATAACAGCGCAAGACAAGAACTAAAGCACTACACACAGGAAAACACCAACAAACTCAAAATAAGGCACGACGACCTGGTGGTGTTTCATTTTTTAACGTTTTCTGCTGGTGGTGTGCCTCCGCAATTTTTTTTATGAAAAAAATGTGCCTTGGCTCAAAAAAGGTTGAAAAACACTGCACTAGTGTACCGTGAGATATTGTCTGGTGTGCCGTGGGAGATGATGTCCATCCATCAATCCATCCATTTTTTTTACCGCTTGTCCCTGCAGGGTCGCGGGGGGTGCTGGAGCCTCTCAGCTGCATTCGGGCGGAAGGTGGGGGTACACCCTGGACAAGTCGCCACCTCATCACAGGGCCAACACAGATAGACGGACAACAACAATTTAGTGTTGCCAGTCAACCTATCCCCAGGTGCATGTCTTTGGAGGTGGGAGGAAGCCAGAGGGAACCCACACAGTCACGGGGAGAACATGCAAACTCCATACAGAAAGACCCCCGAGCCCGGGATTGAACTCACGACTACTCAGGACCGTCGTATTGTGAGGCACATGCACTAACCCCTGTTCCACCGTGCTGCCTTGTTCATGCACATATTTTTTTTTATAAAACAGAGATAGCTTTTTTTGTATTTTGAAGTCCAATATCGGAAGTTAAGCTTTTTATTACAACTACAAACACAAAGCTACAAAATACAAACAAAGCTATCTCCGTTTTATACAAAATATATTCATGCACATATTTTTATAAAACGGAGATAGCTTTGTTTGTATTTTGAAGTCCAATACCGGAAGTTAAGCGTTTTACTACAACTATTGCATAAAGCAGGGTTTTTCAACCACCGTGCCGCGGCACACTAGTGTGCCGTGCATACTTGCCAACCTTGAGACCTCCAATTTCGGGAGGTGGGGGGTGGGTTCGGGGGGCGTGGTTAAGAGGGGAGGAGTATATTTACAGCTAGAATTCACCAAGTCAATTATTTCATATATATATATATATATATATATATATATATATATATATATATATATATATATATATATATATATATATATATGAAATACTTGACTTGGGGGATATATATATATATATATATATATATATATATACATATATATATATATATATATATATATATATATATATATAAATATATATATATATAAATATATATATAAGAAATAATTGACTTTCAGTGAATTCTAGCTATATATATATATATATATATATATACATATATTTATATATATATATATATATATATATATATATATATATATATATATATATATATATATATATATATATATATATATATATATATATATATATAAAATAAATACTTGAATTTCAGTGTTCATTTATTTACACATATACACACACACATAACACTCATCTACTCATTGTTGAGTTAAGGGTTGAATTGTCCATCCTTGTTCTATTCTCTGTCACTATTTTTCTAACCATGCTGAACACCCTCTCTGATGATGCATTGCTGTGTGGCACGCACAAAAGTGCTTTCATCAAATGCACTAGATGGCAGTATTGTCCTGTTTAAGAGTGTCACAACATTGCTGTTTGCGGCAGACGGACTGCTTTACTGTAGACATTCTTTATATTGTGGGAAAGCTGACCCAGGTCCGTATGGAGCTGGAGGGGGCGTGGCCTCCAGCTCCGCCTGAATTTCGGGAGATTTTCGGGAGAAAATTTGTCTTGGGAGGTTTTCGGGAGAGGCGCTGAATTTCGGGAGTCTCCCGGAAAATCCGGGAGGGTTGGCAAGTATGGTGCCGTGAGATATTGTCTGGTGTGCCGTGGGAGATGTCGTCATTTCACCTACTCGTGTTAAATATATTTTTTGCACACCAGTAATTATAATCCGCAAATAATGTGTTGTTGTTGAGTGTCTGTGCTGTCTAGAGCAGTGTTTTTCCAACCGTTTTTGAGCCAAGGCACACTTTTTTCATTGAAAAAATGCGGAGGCACACCACCGGCAGAAAACAATTAAAAAATGAAACTCAGCAGCCGATATTGACAGTAAAAAGTCGTCGTCACAATTGTTGGATATGACTTTAAAGCATAACCAAGCATGCATCACTATAGCTCTTGTCTCAAAGTAGGTGTACTGTCACTACCTGTCACATCACACCCTGACTTATTTTGACTTTTTTTTGCTGTTTTCCTGTGTGTAGTGTTTTAGTTCTTGTCTTGCGCTCTTATTTTGGTGGCTTTTTCTCTTTTTTGGTATTTTCCTGTAGCAGTTTCATGTCTTCCTTTGAGCGATATTTCCCGCACCTGCTTTGTTTTAGCAATCAAGACCATTTAAGTCGTTTTTATCCTTCTTTGTTTGGACATTGTTGATTGTCATGTCATGTTCGGATGTACTTTGTGGACGCCGTCTTTGCTCCACAGTAAGTCTTTGCTGTCGTCCAGCATTCTGTTTTTGTTTACTTTGTAGCCAGTTCAGTTTTAGTTTCGTTTTGCATAGCCTTCCCTAAGCTTCAATGCCTTTTCTTAGGGGCACTCACCTTTTGTTTATTTTTGGTTTAAGCATTAAACACCTTTTTACCTGCACACTGCCTCCCGCTGTTTCTGACATCTACAAAGCAATTAGCTACCGGCTGCCACCTACTGATATGGAAGAGTATTACACGGTTACTCTCCTGAGCTCTAGACCGCACCGACACTCAACAACAACACATAATTTGCAAAATATAATTACTAGTTTGCAGAAAATATTTTTAATCCAAATAGGTGAAATTAGATAATCTCCCACGGCACACCAGACTGTATCTCACGGCACAGTGGTTGAAAAACACTGGTCGAGAGGGCGGCAGAGTAACCGTGTAATACTCTTCCATATCAGTAGGTGGCAGCAGGTAGCTAATTGCTTTGTGGATGTCGGGAACAGGGTTTGTCGTGATCACAATATGTCGACGACAGCGGGAGGCAGTGTGCAGGTAAAAAGGTGTCTAATGCTGAAACCAAAAATAAACAAAAGGCTAGTGCCGCTAAGAAAAGGCATTGAAGCTTAAGGAAGGCTATGCAAAACGAAACTAAAACTGAACTGGCTACAAAGTAAACAAAAACAGAATGCTGGACGACCGCAAAGACTTACAGCGTGTTGAGCAGCAGACAGCGTCCACAAAGTACATCCGTACATGACATGACAATCAACAATAAAATAGGAAACACTACACAAAGGAAAACACCAAAAAACTCAAAATAAGTCACGACGTGATGTAACAGGTGGTGACAGTACACTTACTTTGAGACAAGAGCTATAGTAATGGTTTGTATTTACAAACCCCATTTCCATGTGAGTTGGGAAATTGTGTTAGATGTAAATATAAACGGAATACAATGATTGGCAAATCCTTTTCAACCCATATTCAGTTGAATATGCTACAAAGACAACATATTTGATGTTCAAACTCATAAACTTTATTTTTTTTTGCAAATAATTAATTAACTTAGAATTTCATGGCTGCAACACGTGCCAAAGTAGTTGGGAAAGGGCATGTTCACCACTGTGTTACATGGCCTTTCCTTTTAACAACACTCAGTAAACGTTTGGGAACTGAAGAGACACATTTTTGAAGCTTCTCAGGTGGAATTCTTTCCCATTCTTGCTTGATGTACAGCTTAAGTTGTTCAACAGTCCGGGGGTCTCCGTTGTGCTATTTTAGGCTTCATAATGCGCCACACATTTTCAATGGGAGACAGCTCTGGACTGCAGGCGGGCCAGTCTAGTACCCGCACTGTTTTACTATGAAGCCACGTTGATGTAACACGTGGCTTGGCATTGTCTTGCTGAAATAAGCAGGGGCGTCCATGGTAACGTTGCTTGGATGGCAACATATGTTGCTCCAAAACCTGTATGTACCTTTCAGCATTAATGGCGCCTTCACAGATGTGTAAGTTACCCATGTCTTGGGCACTAATACACCCCCATACCATCACACATGCTGGCTTTTCAACTTTGCGCCTACAATAATCCGGATGGTTCTTTTCCTCTTTGGTCCAGAGGACACGACGTCCACAGTTTCCAAAAACAATTTGAAATGTGGACTTGTCAGACCACAGAACACTTTTCCACTTTGTATCAGTCCATCTTAGAAGAGCTCAGGCCCAGCGAAGGCGACGGCGTTTCTGGGTGTTGTTGATAAACGGTTTTCGCCTTGCATAGGAGAGTTTTAACTTGCACTTACAGATGTAGCGACCAACTGTAGTTACCGACAGTGGGTTTCTGAAGTGTTCCTGAGCCCATGTGGTGATATCCTTTACACACTGATGTCGCTTGTTGATGCAGTACAGCCTGAGGGATCGAAGGTCACGGGCTTAGCTGCTTACGTGCAGTGATTTCTCCAGATTCTCTGAACCCTTTGATGATATTACGGACCGTAGATGGTGAAATCCCTAAATTCCTTGCAATAGCTGGTTGAGAAAGGTTTTTCTTAAACTGTTCAACAATCTGCTCACGCATTTGTTGACAAAGTGGTGACCCTCGCCCCATCCTTGTTTGTGAATGACTGAGCATTTCACGGAATCTACTTTTATACCCAATCATGGCACCCACCTGTTCCCAATTTGCCTGTTCACCTGTGGGATGTTCCAAATAAGTGTTTGATGAGCATTCCTCAACTTTATCAGTATTTATTGCCACCTTTCCCAACTTCTTTGTCACGTGTTGCTGGCATCAAATTCTAAAGTTAATTATTGTTTGCAAAAGAAGAATGTTTATCAGTTTGAACATCAAATATGTTGTCTTTGTAGCATATTCAACTGAATCATTGTATTCCGTTTATATGTACATCTAACACAATTTCCCAACTCATATGGAAACGGGGTTTGTATATCCAACAATTGCTAGAACTACTTTTTACTGTCAATATCGGCTGCTGAGTTTCATTTTTTTGTTTTCCGCTAGTGGTGTGCCTCGGGATTTTTCCAATGAAAAAAGATGTGCCTTGGCTCGAAAAAAGGTTGAAAAACACTGCCATAAAGCATATGTACGCAAGCTCTCGGCTGTCGAATGATGATGGTTTTATTATCTTGTTAGCAAATCGATCGTTGCACGATGACACCGGAGATGCTCCGTGAGGCAAACGTTAAAATGAGAGCATGTCGTAGTAGCAATTTGCGTACAATTACACTTACGGTCATAAGTACAACTGGTAACGTGGACAATTAGAAATAATGTCTGTTCTGTAGTAGAAAGCCCAATCCCTCATGTTCTGTGTGCATCATTGTCACGAGTCTGACCCCTTGTGGCGCTATGAATGATGGCACAGTACATCCAAAAAGTGTCCATTACTCAACTAAAATGTCCAAAAGATTAGTGTATAAAATATTAATGGATTAAAAAAGGGGTTTTGCATGATCTACTCAGTGACATGTATGCAGAAATGCATCATCTTTGGGGTGTATGTGTACAAATACATTCTTATTTGGGGGTGGTATAGAATTGTAGCATTCTTTAAGAAAGTACATCTGGTCTTTTAATGCCAAGTATTTACAACCAGATAAAAGCAAGTACGTTACAAACCTGAAACGCGTGTAAGTTAGAATCGACTGTAAGCCGCCCTCTGAGAAGCAGGCTGAGCGGCGGCCTGTTGCATCTGGTGACGGAGCTGCTGGGAGTAAGGGTCCTCCAGGGACTTGACCGACAGTGTCGTCTTGGGCCCCGTTTTCCACTCGATGCCGCTCTCATCCACCACGGAGGCCTCCACGGTAACGGCGTGTGTTCCCAGGATGGAGAAATTGAGCAGGAACTGCGTGCTGAAATAGTCGTTATGAGGTTCTACCCGCTGCTCAATCTCATTGGTTGTACTGTCCAGAGGAATCTGGAAGGCAAATTAAAATAGTTGGTGCTAAAGCCTCACAAAAAATGGAACAAACCACCGAATATGCATGATAAAATCAACACTAAAATAAAAAATTCTACCTGCAAATTAATCTCAGATTGCATATTTATGAATTACAATTAAAATAATCAAACTACATTAAACCACCGAATATAATAATTAACATTTTCCAGATTTTCTTATTAACATAATTTTGCTGTACTTTATCCCAACTTATCAGTTGATTTTCTTAAATGTTTTAAAATGTAACAGTTCACACATTAGATGTGCCCCTGGGTTTTCACTCGGTCCTGTTACATGACCACAAAAAACTCCACAAGTCACATGGTCCACAAGAAGTTGCATCATTCATATCCGCTGCAGGTAAAAAAAAACAGAAAATTATATATTAAGTCAAGTTAAAGTGGCAATGATTGTCACACACACACTAGGTGTGGCGAAATTATTCTCTGCATTTGACCCATCACCCTTAATCAACCCCTGGGAGGTGAAGGGAGCAGTGAGCAGCAGCGGTGGCCGCGCCCAGGAATCATTTTGGTGATTTAACCCCCAATTCCAACCCTTGATACTGAGTGCCAAGCAGGGAGGTAATGGGTCCCATTTTTATAGTCTTTGGGGTTTGAACTCACAACCTACTGATTTTATATACAGTATATATATATATATATACACACATATATATACACACACATACATACATATATGTATATATATATATATACATACTGTAAACATGTATATACTGCATATATATATATATATATATTGGGTTTCACTATGTAAAGCGCTTTGAGTCACTAGAGAAAAGCGCTATATAAATGTAATTCACTTTACACACACAGACACACATATATATATATATATTTTTTTTTTCATTCCACAAGTGGTAGAAAATGTATTAGAAAGGACAGATTATAAAAAAATGTTTTAATCTGTCCTTTCTAATACATTTTCTACCGCTTGTGGAATGAAAAAAAAATATATATATATATATATTTAAAAATAAAATAAAAAATAAAATAAATAAATATATATATATATATATATATATATATATATATATATATATATATATATATATATATATATATATTTTATTTTATTTTATTTTTTTTCATTCCACAAGCGGTAGAAAATGTATTAGAAAGGACATATTAAAAAAAAAAATTATAATCTGTCCTTTCTAATACATTTTCTACCGCTTGTGGAATGAAAAAAAATAAAATAAAAATAAATTATATATATATATATATATATATATATATAGTACATTTTCTACCGCTTGTGGAATGAAAAAAAATAAATTTTATATATATATATATATATATATATATATATATATATATATATATATATATATATATATACACACACAGGTAAAAGCCAGTAAATTAGAATATTTTGAAAAACTTGATTTATTTCAGTAATTGCATTCAAAAGGTGTAACTTGTACATTATATTTATTCATTGCACACAGACTGATGCATTCAAATGTTTATTTCATTTAATTTTGATGATTTGAAGTGGCAACAAATGAAAATCCAAAATTCCGTGTGTCACAAAATTAGAATATTACTTAAGGCTAATACAAAAAAGGGATTTTTAGAAATGTTGGCCAACTGAAAAGTATGAAAATGAAAAATATGAGCATGTACAATACTCAATACTTGGTTGGAGCTCCTTTTGCCTCAATTACTGCGTTAATGCGGCGTGGCATGGAGTCGATGAGTTTCTGGCACTGCTCAGGTGTTATGAGAGCCCAGGTTGCTCTGATAGTGGCCTTCAACTCTTCTGCGTTTTTGGGTCTGGCATTCTGCATCTTCCTTTTCACAATACCCCACAGATTTTCTATGGGGCTAAGGTCAGGGGAGTTGGCGGGCCAATTTAGAACAGAAATACCATGGTCCGTAAACCAGGCACGGGTAGATTTTGCGCTGTGTGCAGGCGCCAAGTCCTGTTGGAACTTGAAATCTCCATCTCCATAGAGCAGGTCAGCAGCAGGAAGCATGAAGTGCTCTAAAACTTGCTGGTAGACGGCTGCGTTGACCCTTGATCTCAGGAAACAGAGTGGACCGACACCAGCAGATGACATGGCACCCCAAACCATCACCCAACCATGCAAATTTTGCATTTCCTTTGGAAATCGAGGTCCCAGAGTCTGGAGGAAGACAGGAGAGGCACAGGATCCACGTTGCCTGAAGTCTAGTGTAAAGTTTCCACCATCAGTGATGGTTTGGGGTGCCATGTCATCTGCTGGTGTCGGTCCACTCTGTTTCTTGAGATCCAGGGTCAACGCAGCCGTCTACCAGCAAGTTTTAGAGCACTTCATGCTTCCTGCTGCTGACCTGCTCTATGGAGATGGAGATTTCAAGTTCCAACAGGACTTGGCGCCTGCACACAGCGCAAAATCTACCCGTGCCTGGTTTACGGACCATGGTATTTCTGTTCTAAATTGGCCCGCCAACTCCCCTGACCTTAGCCCCATAGAAAATCTGTGGGGTATTGTGAAAAGGAAGATGCAGAATGCCAGACCCAAAAACGCAGAAGAGTTGAAGGCCACTATCAGAGCAACCTGGGCTCTCATAACACCTGAGCAGTGCCAGAAACTCATCGACTCCATGCCACGCCGCATTAACGCAGTAATTGAGGCAAAAGGAGCTCCAACCAAGTATTGAGTATTGTACATGCTCATATTTTTCATTTTCATACTTTTCAGTTGGCCAACATTTCTAAAAATCCCTTTTTTGTATTAGCCTTAAGTAATATTCTAATTTTGTGACACACGGAATTTTGGATTTTCATTTATTGCCACTTCAAATCATCAAAATTAAATGAAATAAACATTGGAATGCATCAGTCTGTGTGCAATGAATAAATATAATGTACAAGTTACACCTTTTGAATGCAATTACTGAAATAAATCAAGTTTTTCAAAATATTCTAATTTACTGGCTTTTACCTGTATATATATATATATATGCAAACAGCAAAAACGTCTCAACTAACATTGGACACAAATTCCTCAATCTGATTGACAAACACAACACCCTAAGAAAAGTATTCAACAAGAACAACATTAAATTGAGCTACAGCTGCATGAACAATATACGACAAATCATCTCAAACCACAACAAAACAATTGCAAATGAGCCGTCGGCCCCCGGACAGAGCGACTCCAAAACCAACAAAGGCTGTAACTGTCGAAAGAAACCTGATTGCCCTCTCAACGGGGGGTGCTTACAAACATCAGTTGTCTACCAATCTAAGGTAATACGCAAGGACATTAACACATCCGACACATATGTAGGATTAACCGAGGGAGAATTCAAAACCAGATGGAACAATCACAAGGCTTCTTTCAGGAACCAAAACCTGCGGAATACCACAGAACTCAGCAAACACATTTGGGACCTCAAAGACAATAATGTTGAATATTCAATAACATGGCAAATTCTTGCATCCAGCACACCTTACAATAGTGGTAATAAAAGATGCAACCTATGCTTGAAAGAGAAACTGTTTATTATTTACCGTCCAGACCTGTCATCCCTCAACAAGCGCAGCGAAATTGTAACAGCATGCCGCCACAGACGGAAACACCTCCTAGGTAACACATGAGCCAATCACCACGCCCCTACGCCAGCCTGTACCCACCCACTCTGTGCCCTATATAAACCATGGTATGTGAATGCTCCCATTAAAATCTCCTGATGATTGAGGGTACCCCCCCTCATGAAACAGGCCTGTAGAGATGAAATAGTCTTGTGATTTTTTTCCCACACATACATATATATATATATATATATATATGTATATATATTTATTTTATTTTTATTTATTTTTTTCATTCCACAAGCGGTAGAAAATGTATTAGAAAGGACAGATTAAAAAAAAAGAAAAAAGAAAAAACACCTTTTTTTTATATACTTGGGACTTCCCGCCGGCCGGATTTTGGACACTGGCGGGCTGGATCCGGCCTGCGGGCCGTAGTTTGGGGACCCCTTATATAAACTCTCATCACAAGCTTCGATCCTGTTATCTAAATTATTATGTTTATGTGATTTTTTTAATTTTTAAAACAATATTTTGTTGAATCGCTGTAACACGCTCTTAGTTTGACATGTGGCTATATTTCATGTACAGTATTTGCAAAAGCTATGATCTCACACCTGTTGCTTTCAGTCCTGTCACTCAAATGAAGTGAATTATATTCATATAGCACTTTTCTCTAGTGACTCAAAGCGCTTTACATAGTGAAACCCAATATCTAAGTTACATTTAAACCAGTGTGGGTGGCACTGGGAGCAGGTGGGTAAAATGTCTTGCCCAAGGACACAACGGCAGTGACTAGGATGGCGGAAGCGGGGATCGAACCTGGAACCCTCAAGTTGCTGGCACGGCCACTCTACCAAGCGAGCTATGTGTCATCTTTGACTCGGAAAACCTTGTCTACAATGAAATAAAAGTTACCTGAGATGGGAAAATACTCATTTTGTGTTGTCAGACTTATAGTTGAGAAAATGCCGAACACGGAGTTTGTTTTGAGAAAAATACAACAAGAAAATGGCTTTGAAATTACCAAAAGTGCTTTAAATCCTGCATTTCAGGGCTATTCAACTGGCAGCCTAAGGGCCAAATCGGGCCTCAGAATGACACCATATTGGCCCCTGATTTAAAGTTCAAAACTTGGGAGACAAACATTTTTGCAGCAAATTCCTAAAAACACTCGAGTGCTCCGATTGTAGAGAGGAACTTGGACCAGCAGATCCTTGCATTGACATTTTAAACTTGCTCGCAAACATAGAACACTGGGGTCCAAATTACAGAACCGAGGCCTTCCTAAAGGCACCCCTTAAAAGGGAACTGCACTTTTTGGGGAATTTTGCTTATCGTTCACAATCATTATGAAAGACATGACGACAGATGGATTTTTTGTCAAATGCATATTAAATATTAAACGTAAATAAAAGTGATTACAGCGGAGCCAATGGGATCTCCTCTATTTCGCCTATAAAATCCAATGATTCACTATTCAAAAACCGCCAACAATACTCCATTTTCATTTTGTGATTTCAATATTAATCAAGTATTGTTTATATTGTTATTATAAGCGCAGACAAACTATTTATATCATCGGGTGGTCTGCTGCTTCCTCGCTTCTTGTAAGTTTATTGTAGATCATAAATCATGCATATCACCTGGACAGAAGAAGTCTGAGTAGGTATTCCGACAAGTTGGTACACTTTGACAGCCATTCAGGACTCGGAAATGGCCAGAACGACACAAAAAGACCCTTGGTCCCCCCTAACCCCTGATACCGTTTCTTTGTGAGGATTATAAAACATTCTTCACCTAAATGGGAATACATAAACATCCCAGCAGTCTGCATCCTAATGACAGCAGACCCTATACAGTAAGTAGAGATGTCCGATAATGGCTTTTTTGCCGATATCAATCAATCAATCAATGTTTATTTATATAGCCCTAAATCACAAGTGTCTCAAAGGGCTGCACAAGCCACAACGACATCCTCGGTACAAAGCCCACATAAGGGCAAGGAAAAACTCACCCCAGTGGGACGTCGATGTGAATGACTATGAGAAACCTTGGAGAGGACCGCATATGTGGGTAACCCCCCCCTCTACGATATAGATATCCGATATTCTGATATTGTCCAACTCTTAATAAGTCGTGGAATGAACACATTATTATGCCTAATTTTGTTGTGATGCCCCGCTGGATGCATTAAACAATGTAACAAGGTTTTCCAAAATAAATCAACTCAAGTTATGGGAAAAAATGCCAACATGGCACTGCCATATTTATTATTGAAGTCACAAAGTGCATTATTTTTTTTAACATGCCTCAAAACAGCAGCTTGGAATTTGGGACATGCTCTCCCTGAGAGAGCATGAGGACGTTGAGGTGGGCGGGGTTGGGGTGTAGGGGGTAGCGGGAGGTGTATATTGTAGCGTCCCGGAAGAGTTAGTGCTGCAAGGGGTTCTGGGTATTTGTTCTGTTGTGTTACGGTGCGGATGTTCTCCCAAAATGTATTTGTCATTCTTGTTTGGTGTGGGTTCACAGTGTGGCGCATATTTGTAACAGTGTTAAAGTTGTTTATACGGCCACCCTCAGTGTAACCTGTATGGCTGTTGACCAAGTATGCTTTGAATTCACTTATGTGTGTGAAAAGCCGTAGATATTATGTGACTGGGCCGGCACGCAAAGGCAGTGCCTTTAAGGTTTATTGGCGCTCTGTACTTCTCCCTACGTCCGTGTACACAGCGGCGTTTTAAAAAGTCATACATTTTACTTTTTGAAACCGATACCGATAATTTCCGATATTACATTTTAAAGCATTTATCGGCCGATAATATCGGCAGTCCGATATTATCGGACATCTCTAACAGTAAGTGATGTTTTATTATGTTTGTTGGCTTTCATAAAGTCTGCAGTGACTAATAATCAGTGATGAAAAAAAATAAAAAAGCAAATGCCGTGATGCGTTTTGAAATTACCGGTAATGCATGTATGCTTAAAATGATCAAAATACATAATTAAATGTAATTATAAATGTGCTCGTTATTATATTACATATATACTTACATCATGTATATAAAACCTAAATGGAGGTGTTTGGATGTTTTTTTTAAGGGCTTGATAGGCAGAATTGCGCTGCTCTAATAGGCTCCATTGTAAGCGAACTTTTGATCAATTTATTTAATATTTAGAATGCAAAAAAAAAAAAAAAAAAAAAAGCCATAGTCATGTCTTTCATAATGATTGTAAGCGATAGGCAAAATTCAACCAAAAAGTGCAGTTTCCTTTTAAGTCCTCTCCTTTTTGGAAGTTACAAAGTGTTTGTAATGTGATTTATATAACTAAAATGTTGCTGTGTCTTGGTTACTTCAGATGCAGTCAGTAGTCATTAGTGATACTAGTGGTGTTCCTCAAGGTTCCATTTTAGGTCCTCTCTTTTGGGCTATTCAACAAGTGGCCCGTGAGTTCAGTTAAAAGGAAAAATTGCAGCTGATTCTTAAAAACAGTGGTGTCATAGAGATCATATTTGGCTGGCTGTTTTTGCAAGATGAATGGACCAAAATCACAAATCTACTGTAGTGGCATAATATACAAAATAAGACTGATAGTGCCGATCTTTAGCTTTCTGGAGATGTGGCCCCCGAAACAATTTAGTTGTATATCCTTGCTGTAGTTCCTCATATAGTGGCGGATGGTAATTACTAGAGATGTCCGATAATGGCTTTTTTGCCGATATTGTCCAACTCTTAATTACCGATACCGATATATACAGTTGTGGAATTAACACATTATTATGCCTAATTTTGTTGTGATGCCCCGCTGGATGCATTAAACAATGTAACAAGGTTTTCCAAAATAAATCAACTCAAGTTATGGAAAAAAATGCCAACATGGCACTGCCATATTTATTATTGAAGTCACAAAGTGCATTATTTTTTTTTAACATGCCTCAAAACAGCAGCTTGGAATTTGGGACATGCATTAGGAGGTTGAGGTGGGCGGGGTTAGGGGGAGCAGGGTTGAGGGGGGTTAGGGGGTAGCGGGGGTGTATATTGTAGCGTCCCGGAAGAGTTAGTGCTGCAAGGGGTTCTGGGTATTTGTTCTGTTGTGTTTATGTTGTGTTACGGTGCGGATGTTCTCCCGAAATGTGTTTGTCATTCTTGTTTGGTGTGGGTTCACAATGTGGCGCATATTTGTAACAGTGTTAAAGTTGATTATACGGCCACCCTCAGTGTGACCTGTATGGCTGTTGATCAAGTATGCCTTGCATTCACTTGTGTGTGTGAAAAGCCGTAGATATTATGTGACTGGGCCGGCACGCAAAGGCAGTGCCTTTAAGGTTTATTGGCGCTCTGTACTTCTCCCTACGTACGTGTACACAGCGGACGTAGGGAGTATGACGTTTTAAAAAGTCATACATTTTACTTTTTGAAACCGATACCGATAATTTTGAAATCGATACCGATAATTTCCGATATTACATTTTAAAGCATTTATCGGCTGATATCGGCAGTCCGATATTATCGGACATCCCTAGTAATTACTCAAGAGCAGAAAGTACCAAACTGCAGGGGACAGGGATGTACATATTTGTACAAATGTATTAAATGCATAATATTAAATAGATAAATGATAATACCTACTAATTATATATATTGCAACATATATAATTAAGTGTAATGTTTTATGAAGCTAATTTAAAGTGACCCTTGCTTTATTTCAATTTTCTTCCCAACTCCTTTTTTTTGAGCTAATGTTGAAATATTTAGTAGGGGTGTCCGATAATGGCTTTTTTGCCGATATCCGATATTCCGATATTGTCCAACTCTTAATTACCGATACCAACCGATACCGATATATATACAGTCGTGGAATTAACACATTATTATGCCTAATTTGGACAACCAGGTATGGTGAAGATAAGGTCCTTTTAAAAAAAAATAATAATAATAAGATTAATAAATTAAAAACATTTTCTTGAATAAAAAAGAAAGTAAAACAATATAAAAACAGTTACATAGAAACTAGTAATTAATGATTGGGTTGGTGCACTAATTGTAAGTGTATCTTGTGTTTTTATGTTGATTTAATAAATAAAAAATTGATACCGATAAAAAAAACAATACAGATAATTTCCGCTATTACATTTTAAAGCATTTATCGGCCGATAATATAGGCAGGCCGATATTATCGGACATCTCTAATACTTAGGAGCTTTTTCTTTAAGCCCGCTTTGCAGATGCTACTTGCGCTCTACTGTAATAAATGGCCGTATAAGTCATTTTAAATGTAATTACGGCCACCGAGTCCCAGTTTCTTTCCTGCGGTGTAGGACAAAAATGACTGCAACATTTAGAGGGGGAAAAAACAAACAAACAACCTTGTAGTCTGATCCTGACTTGCTCTGCAGAGTGGATGTGACATTGAGACAGACGGACTGGATCTTCCTGAAGAGTCCTGGGCTTGTACCGTGCTGAACCACCCCCTCCACCTTTAGGGTCAGCTGCTGATTGTTCTGTACCGTGATGGGCTCGTTCGGGGTTCGTGGGGATGGAGAGAGAGCCAGCTGGAAAAACAACATGTGTAAGTATGACAGAACTTCCCAAAACTATGCATTTACAAACCCCGTTTCCATATAAATTGGGAAATTGTGTTAGATGTAAATATAAACGGAATACAATGATTTGCAAATCCTTTTCAATCCATATTCAGTTGAATATGCTACAAAGACAACATATTTGATGTTCAAACTCATAAACTTTTTTTTTGCAAATAAACATTAACTTAGAATTTTATGGCTGCAACACGTGCCAAAGTAGTTGGGAAAGGGCATGTTCACCACTGTGTTACATGGCCTTTCCTTTTAACAACACTCAGTAAACGTTTGGGAACTGAGGAGACATTTTTTAAGCTTCTCAGGTGGAATTCTTTCCCATTCTTGCTTGATGTACAGCTTAAGTTGTTCAACAGTCCGGGGGTCTCCGTTGTGCTATTTTAGGCTTCATAATGCGCCACACATTTTCAACGGGAGACAGGTCTGGACTACAGGCAGGCCAGTCTAGTACCCGCACTCTTTTACTATGAAGCCACGTTGATGTAACACGTGGCTTGGCATTGTCTTGCTGAAATAAGCAGGGGCGTCCATGGTAACGTTGCTTGGATGGCAACATATGTTGCTCCAAAACCTGTATGTACCTTTCAGCATTAATGTCGCCTTCACAGATGTGTAAGTTACCCATGTCTTGGGCACTAATACACCCCCATACCATCACACATGCTGGCTTTTCAACTTTGCGCCTATAACAATCCGGGTGGTTCTTTTCATCTTTGGTCCGGAGGACACGACGTCCACAGTTTCCAAAAACAATTTGCAATGTGGACTCGTCAGACCACAGAACACTTTTCCACTTTGTATCAGTCCATCTTAGATGAGCTCAGGCCCAGCGAAGCCGACAGCGTTTCTGGGTGTTGTTGATAAACGGTTTTCACCTTGCATAGGAGAGTTTTAACTTGCACTTACAGATGTAGCGACCAACTGTAGTTACTGACAGTGGATTTCTGAAGTGTTCCGGAGCCCATGTGGTGATATCCTTTACACACTGATGTCACTTGTTGATGCAGTACAGCCTGAGGGATGGAAGGTCACGGGCTTAGCTGCTTACGTGCAGTGATTTCTCCAGATTCTCTGAACCCTTTGATGATATTACGGACCGTAGATGGTGAAATCCCTAAATTCCTTGGTTGAGAAAGGTTTTTCTTAAACTGTTCAACAATTTGCTCACGCATTTGTTGACAAAGTGGTGACCCTCGCCCCATCCTTGTTTGTGAATGACTGAGCATTTCATGGAATCTACTTTTATACCCAATCATGGCACCCACCTGTTCCCAATTTGCCTGTTCACTTATGGGATGTTCCAAATAAGTGTTTGATGAGCATTCCTCAACTTTATCAGTATTTATTGCCACCTTTCCCAACTTCTTTGTCACGTGTTGCTGGCATCAAATTCTAAAGTTAATGATTATTTGCAAAACAAAAAAAATGTTTATCAGTTTGAACATCAAATATGTTGTCTTTGTAGCATATTCAACTGAATATGGGTTGAAAATGATTTGAAAATCATTGTATTCCGTTTATATTTACATCTAACACAATTTCCCAACTCATATGGAAACGGGGTTTGTAGTAAAGAAAAGCAATCCCTAGCAAGACAGTTGTAGAAATGATACATCGTCACAAAGGCTGTGCTTTTCTCCGCCATGTAGTTAAGCTCACTTTGGCATCTGTAAATGACTTTTGTTCTACTCTAGTTTTAAATGAGGTTACCTTGATGCTGGTCGACTGAAGCTTTTGGAAGAAGTACCTCTGGAAGGAAAGTGGGACCTTGAGCAGAGCGATGATGGTGTCACAAAGACAACCTGTATGCTGAAGAATAGACAATGGTACATTAAGGCACTGTAAATAGTGTAATAATGCAAACATTTTCTACACGTTAATAATGTAACGTTAGAAGTAATATGCAACTATAGTTATTTGACACTTGTTTACTAATGTCGTGTTTTAGACTGCAATATTCAATGTTCAATTAGGGACATTTATTAAGTATGTCTAGCTTGTGTGCTATTTTCAATCAATCAATCAATCAATGTTTATTTTTATAGCCCTAAATCACAAGTGTCTCAAAGGGCTGCACAAGCCACAACGACATTCAGCGCCCACATAAGGGCAAGGAAATACTCACAACCCAGTGGGACGTCGATGTGAATGACTATGAGAAACCTTGGAGAGGACCGCAGATGTGGGTGACCCCCCCGGCCCCTCTCTAGGGGAGACCGGATGCAATGGACGTCGAGTGGGTCTAGTATAATATTGTGAAAGTCCAGTCCATAGTGGATCTAACATAATAGTGAGAGTCCAGTCCATAGCGGATCTAACATAATAGTGAGAGTCCAGTCCATAGTGGGTCTAACATAATAGTGAGAGTCCAGTCAGTCCATAGTGGATCTAACATAATAGTGAGAGTCCAGTCCATAGTGGGTCTAACATAATAGTGAGAGTCCAGTCCATAGTGGATCTAACATAATAGTGAGAGTCCAGTCCATAGTGGATCTAACATAATAGTGAGAGTCCAGTCCATAGTGGGTCTAACATAATAGTGAGAGTCCAGTCCATAGTGGGTCTAACATAATAGTGAGAGTCCAGTCCATAGTGGGTCTAACATAATAGTGAGAGTCCAGTCCATAGTGGGTCTAACATAATAGTGAGAGTCCAGTCCATAGTGGGTCTAACATAATAGTGAGAGTCCAGTCCATAGTGGGTCTAACATAATAGTGAGAGTCCAGTCCATAGTGGGTCTAACATAATAGTGAGAGTCCAGTCCATAGTGGATCTAACATAATAGTGAGAGTCCAGTCCATAGTGGGTCTAACATAATAGTGAGAGTCCAGTCCATAGTGGATCTAACATAATAATGAGAGTTCAGTCCATAGTGGGTCTAACATAATAGTGAGAGTCCAGTCCATAGTGGGTCTAACATAATAGTGAGAGTCCAGTCCATAGTGGATCTAACATACCGGTAATAGTGTGAGAGTCCAGTCCATAGTGGATCTAACATAATAGTGAGAGTCCAGTCCATAGTGGATCTAACATAATAGTGAGAGTCCAGTCCATAGTGGATCTAACATAATAGTGAGAGTCCAGTCCATAGTGGATCTAACATAATAGTGAGAGTCCAGTCCATAGTGGGTCTAACATAATAGTGAGAGTCCAGTCCATAGTGGATCTAACATAATAGTGAGAGTCAGTTCAAATACTGAGAAGAGACGGTGCAGTGATCAGCAGCCAGTTGAGGCACGTCACTCAGTTGTGCCTCAACATGGATTGCGGACTTGGCTAACTGCTGGCCTGCTGTGCAGTGAGACTGTATTGCTATATGAACTATATTATACATTTCCATAGTTTAGTTAGCTGAGGTATATAATGTACAGTGTATTTTGTCAACAACTGTATGTGTGTAACGTATTTCTTGTGCTGAGCAATCATAAAACTGCTGCGAAGACGCACTGTGTGAGGCTCGCAGTAATCCCGCCTCATGGTGCCGGTTAATGCACCCCCGCCGCAGAATGCACCCCCCGACGGGAGCGCCACACCAACCAAAGCCCACACCCAAACCCTCCACGTGCAAGACCGAATCCACCCAAAAAAAAGTCACTTAACAAGAAGCCAAAAAGTGCAAAAACAACAATGCTCGCGCCGGAGGAGCCGTGAACGACTGCAGGGACACAACATTAGGTACACCTGCAGACTGCAGCACGGATTTCATATTTCATTCATTCACAACTCCTCCAACACCAACACTACTGTTCCCGCCGCACTTATAAGTAAAGGTAAGACCATAATAACGTTTTTTTAATTAAATGTGCTTTTTTGTGTGCTAGTTTGTATGTATAAAGTTAAAGTTCAGTTAAAGTACCAATGATTGTCACACACACAATAGGTGTGGTGAAATTTGTCCTCTGCATTTGACCCATCTCCTTGTTCACCCCCTGGGAGGTGAGGGGAGCAGTGGGCAGCAGCGGCGCCGCGCCCGGGAATAATTTTTGGTGATTTAACCCCCAATTCCAAGCCTTGATGCTGAGTGCCAAGCAGGGAAGAATGCTGGTATGAGCTTTTAAACATAACCCGTTAACTGCTGCCAATCAAATGGTGAATAAGATACTCTTTAGGGTTCATATGTTTGTAAATCTGACTGTGATGAAGTCAGTGCATGTCACTGCTATATATATATATATATATATATATATATATATATATATATATATATCCAAAATGTGTGATGGGGTGATTTCGCAGTATTTAAAGTGTGACATGGGGAGGGAAGATTGTAATGGTAACATAAGCAAGCCTGTGGTGTTTTTGTTATATTTTTTGGTTTTTAAAAATGTAACTGTGAGCAAGTTGCAAACAGCCCCGTTAACGGTTGAACTACCGTATTTTCCGCACCATAAGGCGCCCTGGGTTATAAGCCGCGCCTTCAATGAACGGCATATTTCAAAACTTTGTCCACCTATAAGCCGCCCCGTGTTGTAAGCCGCATCTAACTGCGCTAAAGGAATGTCAAAAAAACAGTCAAATAGGTCAGTCAAACTTTAATAATATATTAAAACCAGCGTGATGTGGGCGCAAATGGAATCGTATATCAGCATGGACGAAGCTACGTGAAAAAAGCCACCCGGCCTCTTCGCGTAAACTTAAACTTACCTTAACCACTCGCTCATCTTTTCTTCATCCATCCCTTCGAGTTAGCTTTTATGATGACGCCGGCTGGAAAGGTCTCTTTTGGCAAGGTCTTCCTTTTGAATATCACCATGGGTGGAAGTTTCTGGCCATTAGCATGGCAAGCTAGAACCACAGTGAAGGATGACTTCTCATTCCCTGTGGTGCGAATATTCACCGTACGTGCTCCCGTTGTATCCACAGTGCGGTTCACAGGAATATCAGTTGCTGTGAAATAGTAATCCGTGTGCGGATGGAGAGATTGCGTCTTTTCATGAACCGGATCCCTGTCGTTTAGTAGGAGCCCTTTTGTGGTCTTTACAGATGTAAACACACAAAGGAAATGAAGTACGGTAATATCCGCGCGCTTTTTCTTCTTCTACGCGGGCGGGTGGTTGCTTACAGTAGAAGAAGAAGCGCTTCCTGTTCTATGGGGGCGGGTGCTTACCTTGGCGGTTGCTTGCGTAGAAGAAGAAGCGCTTCCTGTTCTACCGGGAAAAAAGATGGCGGCTGTTTACCGTAGTTACGAGACCGAAACTTTATGAAAATGAATCTTAATATTTATCCATATATAAAGGTTCTACCGGGAAAAAAGATGGCGGCTGTTTACCGTAGTTACGAGACCGAAACTTTATGAAAATGAATCTTAATATTTATCCATATATAAAGCGCACCGGGTTATAAGGCGCACTGTCAGCTTTTGAGAAAATGTGTGGTTTTTAGGTGCGCCTTATAGTGCGGAAAATACGGTACTCAACTTTGGGTCTACTTTACTACATGTTTTTTTACCAGGTATGACACAGGAGGATGCTTCTTGTTCAGGGTCTCCACTTCCTCAAGCACATGGGTGAAGACCGACATCATGCGTCGCTCGTATTCACTCTCGGGCTGAACCGAGCCAAGGGGGCCGTACTCTTGATAACTACAACAAACAAGCACACAGAGCACATTGATCAGTTCTCTTGAGACATTATGGAAGTAGAGTATATTCTAGGAAGGCCTAATATGAATACATTGCTCAACTAGTCATGCATATTGACATTTCACTGATAAGCCACTATGTGGAAATGACTAATCCTGTGAAATGTCAAGTACAGGTCAGCAGAGCTAAGTTGGAAATGAATGGAGATTGAGTTTGAAATCTGACCTGACTGTCTGCGGGTCCAAAATCAGAGCCTCGATCACGTGCGAGACCAGCAGACAGCTCTGTTGTTGTCTGCAGGGACGGTGAGTTAAAAGAAAACACTGTGACCAGGAACACAGCCAGGAGGCGCATGGGATTTAGGCACAAGGATACAGCTCCACGTTGCGGAGGGTGGCGTAGTCGGCATCAAACGACGACTGGTGCAACTCAGCGTAGCGAGCAGCGAGACTTTTGAACTCGTTCATGCACACTTTCATCTGGAAAACATTTTTAAAGTAGGGATGTTGCGATCAGAGTCTTATTAACTGTAGGTGTGCTCGGAAAAAATGTATTCACATCCAAATAGCGATTTTTAGTTTATTCGATTCCAAATCTATGACATTTTTGAGAATTGATTTACATAAAAATATGTATATATTTTTTTCTTTTCTGGCCATTTTTTTCACAATACATTTTTGTATTAAAAACATTAAACAACTATTATTGATATTATTCAAATTAATACTGGTACTGTTGCTTTTATACATTTTTGGTTTTCCTTTAATTTAGTATTGTTTTTAATAGGTATTGTATCAATTGCTTTGTAAATGGATATCTTATGTATTGTAAAGCTGGGATTGGGTTGGAGTTGCTCTATTTACTTGTATTAGATTAACATTCTGTGATTTATTTTTATTTTTTATTATTAAATCAACATAAAAAACACAAGATACACTTACAACCAGTGCACCAACCCAAAAAACCTCCCTCCCCCATCCACACTCATTGGGGCTCTCTTTCCGTTATTAAACTTCTGGTTCCTACAATATAGAACAATACAGTCCTTGAAGCACACATGATTGTGTGTGCTGCTGGTCCACTAACATTTTCATTTAATTACTATTTTTTTATGTAATTGTTTTTATATTGTTTTATATTTAAGAAAAAGTTTTTTATTTATTTATCTTATGTTTTTTAATGTATTTTTTTAAAAGACCTTATCTTCACCAGACCAGGTTGTCAATGAAATCAGATTGTTCTAAATGGTTCCTAAAACCAGGTCAAGTCCAGATGATGTCCAGGTCGGGCTCAGCAACACACACCTTCACCTATGTACACTGAAAACCAGGGAACACAACAGATTGCATACAATCCACAAATAAAATTACATTTTCAAAATAAGCACCCAATGTACAGTCCAGATCACGTCCGATCAGATCAGCAACTCAACTCATCACTCATTCTGTGATTTTTGTAAATAACCTTTTTAAATACATTTTTTAACAGCCTTTTTTAGCCAACACTGCGCAAAGACGTCGTATATGGCGTCACATTAGTGCCAAAAATCCGAGCGCATAAAAACTGTTATCGTGCGCTGATTCTCCACTTCGTGCGCGCGACACCCTTTTGCGCGCGCGTGGTGCCTTTTTGCGCGCGCGCGGTGCCTTTCTGTGCGCGCGCGGCGCCTTTCTGCGCGCTCTCTGTGTACTCCTGGCATCTCTCCTCGCGCTTTTATGTTTCTTTTTGGCACTTTGGGGGCGGGTATGCTTAGACTGCCCCTTCTTTCTGATTGGTCAGGCGAAAAATGCTCAGAGCCAATCAGAAGTATAGCAGGGCGGGTCATCGTCAATATGTATCAAGATTTACGGAGGTAGAAGTGGATAAAAAAAATGTTGCGCGCTGATGAAGGTTATTTCATACCACATAAACACAATACAGGGTAATACAAAATGTGACCCAAATAAATAATAAGACAACAAACACCATAATCACATCTTTCAGCCAGAACTGGTCCACCAACAATAACATCCAACCATAACATTATTTTATATTTTCACTTCTTCTTGAACATTTGTTTTCTAATTTATGGAATTTCTTTTGATTCAGCCATAAAATTAATAAAATAATCTTTGAATTTTGTTTTTAAAATGTTAAAAATAGCTTTTAATAATGTATTCTGAAAAGTGCCAAAAAGAAACATGAGAGCGCGAGGAGAGATGCCAGGAGTACACAGAGAGCGCGCAGAAAGGCGTCGCGCGCGCAGAAAGGCGTCGCGCGCGCAGAAAGGCGTCACGCGCGCGCAGAAAGGCACCGCGCGAGTGCAAAAAGGCACCGCGCGCGCACAGAAAGGCACCACACGCGCGCAAAAAGGCACCACGCGCGTGCAAAAGGGTGTCGCGCGCGCGCACGAAGTGGAGAATCAGCACGCGATAACAGTTTTTATGCGCTCGGATGTTTGGCACTAATGTGACGCCATAGTCGTACGTCAACAGACAAGAGGAGCTTTTGTAACCTGTTCTAAGAAAGGTTTTATCAACATCTGTATACCAAATAATATATTATAAAAATTGTGTTGAATTGAGAATCAGTTCTGAATCGAATCATCACTCCATGAATCGGAATGGAATCAAATCGTGTGGTATCTAAACATTCCCACCACTGTACATTTTTCACTGTATTTATGGGGAGTGTCATTGACAGGGTAACGATATCAACATATTTAAACTAGTTCCTTTTTCTCTACCTTATTTCATACAGTTGTTTGCGCAAAACAAAGTAAATGCTACACAATAATTAAAGAAAACCAAAAATTGGCAGAAGGGTTAGTGCGTCTGCCTCACAATACGAAGGTCCTGAGTAGTCGTGAGTTCAATCCCGGCCTCGGGATCATTCTGTGTGGAGTTTGCATGTTCTCCCCGTGACTGCGTGGGTTCCCTCCGGGTACTCCGGCTTCCTCCCACCTCCAAAGACATGCACCTGGGGATAGGTTGATTGGCAACACTAAATTGGCCCTAGTGTGTGAATGTGAGTGTGAATGTTGTCTGTCTATCTGTGTTGGCCCTGCGATGAGGTGGCGACTTGTCCAGGGTGTACCCCGCCTTCCGCCCGATTGTAGCTGAGATAGGCTCCAGCGCCCCCCGCGACCCCGAAGGGAATAAGCAGTAGAAAATGGATGGATGGATGGCTATCTGCTACTCATTTAAATGAATTGTACAGGGAATTATTACCCGAGTATGTAAACATGAAAAAAAAAATGGTCTTGAGAAAATAAAAATATCCATCCGATCACTCTAGTATCGATCATGTGCTGATACTACACTTCATATCGACACCAGCAATTTATGGATCGATCTGGTCCTCCTCTTACGTGTCTTGTACTTACTGCAAAATTGATGACACACCAACAGTTGTTATATTATCCTCTCTCTAGACTCTTATTACCGGTAATCTACTTGTTAATTTCCTGTTAATATCTGCTTACTTATCTTATCATCCTCTGCATTTGACCCATCCCCACAGGGGAGCAGTGAGCAGCAGCGGGTGGCCGCGCCTGGAAATAATTTGGTGATTTAACCCCCAATTTCAACCCTTGAAGCTGAGCGTCAAGCAGGGAGGTTAACCAGTAGAATTGTCGTTTTTTTGACATTCTTCCTCTCCAAGATGTTATTGCTTGTAAGCACTTTGTGTGTGCCTTTTGACACACTCAACATCAGGCGCCGCAGATGAAAGAATGGTACCGGTAATTTCAAAGGCAGTATAGTACCGATTTCAATCAATTAGTATCGCGGTACTTTATTAGCAGTGATGTGCAGTCACTAGAGGCAGGTGAGGCGGGGCCTCACCTGCCATCATGGAAAGAAAAAAAATGTAAAAAGAAAAAAATATATATTAAATTGTTAAATGTATCCAGTGATTATACTATAAAGTTATTTTCCATTTAACTTCACCAGTTTTAGATTATTTTTATTCAAAATCGCTGAATTTTCACATTTGCCGTTCAAATACTGAGAAGAGACGGTGCGGTGAACAGCAGCCAGTCGAGGCACGTCACTCAGTGCCTCAACATGGACGGACTCGGCTAACTGCTGGTCTGCTGTGCAGTGAGACCGTATTGCTATATGAACTATATTATACATTTCCATAGTTTAGTTAGCTGAGGTATATAATGTACAGTGTATTTTGTCAACAACTGTATGTGTGTAATGTATTTCTTGTGCTGAGCGATCATAAAACGGCTGCAAAAGAAGTATGGCTGAGGCTCGCCTCCTGTACCCCCGCCGTAGAATGCACGGCAACCCCTGACGGGAGTGTTATATCAACTAAAGCCCACACTTAAACTTTCCACGTGCAAGATTTAATAAAGTTATTTCATAAGAAGCCAAAAAGTGCAAAAACAATAATGTTCGTGTTGGAGGAGTTGTGAATGACTGCAGGGCCACCACATTAGGTACGCCTGCAGACTGCAGGTGTACCTAATTCACAACTCCTCCAACACGAACATTATTGTTTTTGCACTTTTTGGCTTCTTATTAAATAACTTTTGTAACCTATTTTTATGGGCTTTCCTCTTTGTGATGTTAAGTTCCTGTTATGCGCTGTTATACAGTATATGCCTTGAGCTCTTATTTTGAAGGCGCTAAGAGCGGAATTTTGACACGTTGGAGTGGAACGGAAGTTTTTGAAAGAAGGTAAATAAAGTGGTCCTCGTGTAAACTGGAGCCTCCGTGTTTGTAGTTTTGTAGTTTCGTACAGTATAGGCGACATTTATAAACCCTCGGTTACACTTTTTAAAATAGATTCAATCTTGCACGTGGAAAGTTGAAGTGAGGGCTTTAGTTGATATAACACTCCCATCAGGGGGTTCATTAATCCAGCACAACAGCGGCGCATTTATAAGTAAAGGTAAGACCATAATAACGTTTTTTTATTAAATGTGCTTTTTTGTGTGCTACAGTTTGTATGTGTAAAGTTAAAGTTAAGTTAAAGTACCAATGATTGTCACACACACACTAGGTGTGGTGAAATGTGTCCTCTGCATTTGACCCATCCCCTTGTTCACCCCCTGGGAGGTGAGGGGAGCAGTGGGGAGCAGTGGGCAGCAGCGGCGCCGCGCCCGGGAATCATTTTTGGTGATTTAACCCCCAATTCCAAGCCTTGATGCTGAGTGCCAAGCAGGGAAGAATGCTGGTTTGAGCTTTTAAACATAACCCGTTAACTGCTGCCAATCAAATGGTGAATAAGATACTCTTTAGGGTTCATATGTTTGTAAATCTGACTGTGATGAAGTCAGTGCCTCACCAGCCATCAACCTCACCGCACGTCACTGTTTATTAGTACCGGTATACCGTACATCCCTCGTTTAAAGCGGTGAAACTTTCCTGCTTCGGTAGCACATTTTTAACCTCTGCTGTGCGAGTGTCTCACCTGTATGGAGATGCGGCCGCAGCGCTGCAGGTCGTTGCCCGAGCTCAGGGCAATGGAGGTGGCGATGGCGGGCGGCGGGCTGGTCTTGAGACTGTTGCAGGTACAAATGAGCTGGGACAGAGCTTGCAGGGTGTCGATCCGCAGCTTAATGAACTCACACTGGAACGTAAGTGGATTTAGAGGAGTGCTGGCCGCCTGGAGAAGAGGATTAATCACATAACCTTACATTAATTCCGCGGCGTCACACGTCCCACACAAATTGACACCACACAGGCACGTATTATGCGCATTCATCCGTTAACAAGCGGCAGTGGGATGAGATCTAACACAAAGACGATGAAGTGTATGGAGATTGTGGGATTGCTCACAGTGAGGGAAGCGATGCCCTTTTGGTAGGAGCGCAGGGCCTCGGTGATGGCGCTCATGGCCCCGCTGTAGTCGCCGTCCTCCATGTGTGTCAAGCACTGCTCGGCCTGGGAAAACTCCTTCAGGCTGTTCAGCCAGAAGTAGAAGTGCTCTGATGCCACGCGGGTCCGCAGACTCTGATAGAGCTCGCTGGAGAGCTCGTGGCACCCCTGTGAATCCAAGAGAACACCCACGTTGAAAAATTCATAACAATTGCAACGTAGCAGTTATGAGGGCATATAGTACAGTGTTTTTCAACCTTTTTTGCGTTGAAAAAATACAGAGGCACACCACCAGCAGACATCATTAAAAAACAAAACTCAGTTGACAGTAAAAATGACTTTAAAGCATAACCAAGCATGCATCACTATAGCTCTTGTCTCAAAGTAGGTGTACTGTCACCACCTGTCACATCACACCCTGACTTATTTTGACTTGTTTGCTGTTTTTCTGTGTAGTGTTTTAGTTCTTGTCTTGTGCTCCTATTTTGGTGGCTTTTTCTCTTTTTTTTGGTATTTTCCTGTAGCAGTTTTCATGTCTTCCTTTGAGCGATATTTCCCGTATCTACTTTGTTTTCGCAATCAAGAATATTTCAGTTGTTTTTATCCTTCTTTGTGGGGACATTGTTGATTGTCATGTCATGCACGGATGTACATTGTCTTTGCTCCACAGTAAGTCTTTGCTGTCGTCCAGCATTCTGTTTTTGTTGACTTTGTAACCAGATCAGTTTTAGTTTCGTTCTGCATAGCCTTCCCTAAGCTTCAATGCCTTTTCTTAGTGTCAAGACTTGGACTATGACGTGGTTTGTTCTCCCGTGGTGCAAATGAACATTTGGACCAGACATGGCGTGAAGGTGAAGACATATTTAATTTTACTATAACAAAAAGAACAAACTAAAGGTGCGCACAAGGCGGAAGTACAAACTTGACAAATGAAACCAATACTTGCACGTGGGCAAAAAACTAAGGACATGAACAAAAGTCGCTAACTGTGGCATGAATAAAAAATAACGTACTTGGACAGGGCATGAAGTACGCAGAGGTAAACAGAGTGTGACAGGGGTATGATGTCGCCAGACAGACAGCCTGGCAACTGGAAGCTTAAATAATAGTGACATGATTAAAGACAGGTGCGTGAGTCGTGAGGGCAGGTGAAAACTAATGGGTTGCTATGGTGACAAACAAGAGTGCACAATGAGTCCAAACGTGGAACAGGTGAAACTAATGGGTAACTATGGAAACAAGACAAGGGAGTGAAAAGCCAGAAACTAAAGAGTCCAATAACTAAACAAAACAAAACATGACATGACTAAAACAAAACATGATTACACAGACATGACACTTAGGGGCACTCAGCTTTTGTTTATTTTTGGTTTAAGCAATAGACACCTTTTTATCTGCACGTTGCCTCCCGCTGTTTCCGACATCTACAAGGCAATTAGCTAACGGCTGCCACCTACTGATATGGAAGAGTATAACGTGGTAATTCTGCCGATCTCCAGACAGTACAGAAACTCAACAACAACACATCATTTGCAGACTATAATTACTGGTTTGCAAAAAATATTTTTAACCCAAATAGGTGAAACTAGATCATCTCAGCCTTCCCGGTAAGGTCTATTCAGGTGTACTGGAGAGGAGGCTACGCTGGATAGTAGAACCTCGGATTCAGGAGGAACAGTGTGGTTTTCGTCCTGGTCGTGGAACTGTGGACCTGCTCTATACTCTCGGCAGGGTCCTTGAGGGTGCATGGGAGTTTGCCCATCCAGTCTACATGTGCTTTGTGGACTTGGAGAAGGCATTCGACCGTGTCCCTCGGGAAGTCCTGTGGGGAGTGCTCAGAGAGTATGGGGTATCGGACTGTCTGATTTTGGCGGTCCGCTCCCTGTATGATCAGTGTCAGAGCTTGGTCCGCATTGCCGGCAGTAAGTCGGACACGTTTCCAGTGAGGGTTGGACTCCGCCAAGGCTGCCCTTTGTCACCCATTCTGTTCATAACTTTTATGGACAGAATTTCTAGGCGCAGTCAAGGCGTTGAGGGGATCTGGTTTGGTGGCTGCAGGATTAGGTCTCTGCTTTTTGCAGATGATGTGGTCCTGATGGCTTCATCTGGCCAGGATCTTCAGCTCTCGCTGGATCGGTTCGCAGCTGAGTGTGAAGCAACTGGGATGAGAATCAGCACCTCCAAGTCCGAGTCCATGGTTCTCGCCCGGAAAAGGGTGGAATGCCATCTTCGGGTTGGGGAGGAGACCCTGCCCCAAGTGGAGGAGTTTAAGTACCTCGGAGTCTTGTTCACGAGTGAGGGAAGAGTGGATCGTGAGATCGACAGGCGGATCGGTGCGGCGTCTTCAGTAATGCGGACGCTGTATCGATCTGTTGTGGTGAAGAAGGAGCTGAGCCGGAAGGCAAAGCTCTCAATTTACCGGTCGATCTACGTTCCCATCCTCACCTATGGTCATGAGCTTTGGGTTATGACCAAAAGGACAAGATCACGGGTACAAGCGGCCGAAATGAGTTTCCTCCGCCAGGTGGCAGGGCTCTCCCTTAGAGATAGGGTGAGAAGCTCCGTCATCCGGGGGGAGCTCAAAGTAAAGCCGCTGCTCCTCCACATCGAGAGGAGCCAGATGAGGTGGTTCGGGCATCTGGTCAGGATGCCACCTGATCGCCTCCCTCGGGAGGTGTTTAGGGCACGTCCGACCGGTAGGAGGCCGCGGGGAAGACCCAGGACACGTTGGGAAGACTATGTCTCCCGGCTGGCCTGGGAACGCCTCGGGATCCCCCGGGAGGAGCTGGACGAAGTGGCTGGGGGGAGGGAAGTCTGGGCTTCCCTGCTTAGGCTGCTTAGGCCGCGACCCGACCTCGGATAAGCGGAAGAAGATGGATGGATGGATGGATGGATAGATAATCTCCCACGGCACACCAGACTGTATCTCACGGCACACTCGCGGCACAGTGGTTGAAAAACACTGATACAGTCCATAAACAGCGAAAAGTGTAAAAAAATGTTTTTTTCTTTTTGTAAGGTTTAGTTATAGTAAATATTACTAGCAAAGATGTTACGATGGCAAGGCTTTGACTCTGGAACTGATTACTTTAATTTGCATTGATTCCTATTGGAAAATGCTATCCACAGTGCAAAAAAATGTGGAAGTTCCGTTTAAAGACCAATAAAATGTGATGATTGTCATGTCTGTGTAATCATGTTTTGTTTTAGTCATGTTTTTAGTTATTGGACTCTTTAGTTTCTGGCTTTTCACTCCCTTGTCTTGTTTCCATGATTACCCATTAGTTTCACCTGTTCCACGTTTGGACTCATTGTGCACTCTTGTTTGTCACCATTGCAACCCATTAGTTTTCACCTGTCACGTCACGCACCTGTTTCACGTTTTGAGTCACGCACCTGTTTTCGTTAATTATGTCTGTAGTATTTAAGTTCATTGTTTTTCAGTTTGTCTTTCTGGTGACATCGCCGCATTTATGCTCTTCATACCCCTGTCACACTCTGATAACCTCTGCGCACTAATTCATGCCATGTCCAAGTAAGTTTTCTTTATTCATGCCATAGTTTGCAAGTTTTGTTTAATTGTTCATAGTTTCTGCCCTTGTGCAAGTTTTGTGTTTATAGTCAAGTTTTGTACTTCCGCCCTTGTGCGCGCCTTTAGTTTGTTCCTTTTGTTATTGTAAAATTAAATATGTATTCACCTGCAAGTCATATCTGGTCCAAATCTTTTGCACCTCGGGAGAACAAACTTAGCCATAGCCCTAGTCGTGACAATGATCTCATCATTACCATACGAGAAGCTTGGCGGGCGATGCGGTATACAGTCCAACCGTTGGCGAAGCTCTCGAGCTGCATTTTGATGACCATCTTTACTTCCGCTGACAAAGACGACTGGCTGGCCACAAAAATCACTGTTGCCATGGAAACCTACAAGGGAAGCATTTACGGATGTACAATAAAAAAAAAAATCAAAGAACGAATGAAAAAAGGAGAGCCTCGATCGGTAAATAAATGTTCAAATTCCTCACCAGAAGCTCTTGCTGTTGGTCAGTGGACGAGTGACTGGACACTCCGTAGAGGTCCACCAGATCGCCGAGCATGCTGTCGCCCAACACGGGCAGGTGGGAGGCGATGGCTGCCAGAGCGTGACACATGAGAACACGGGAGGAGTCACAGGACAAGTGGAGTTGACCTAGCAGGAACTCCACAGTCGATTGGCTCAGGTGGGGTCGGCCCTTAAGCAGCTTGACCAATGAGGTGAGGGTTGTCTAAAATCACAAGGAGTGAACCATAAACAATGCAGCATAGGATAGACTTTTGTTTATCTCACAATGGGGAAATTACATTGTAGCAGTGATTTAATGCCATGTCACACATATTTTTCCTACGCGTTTTGTCCACACTGACTAGTCATCGACTATCTCACAGGTGTCAAACTCAAGACCCAAGGGCCAGATGTGGCCCGCCACTTCATTTTATTTGGCCCTCGAAAGCCTGGAAATAATATGTATCGATTGGCATCACTAAATTGGCCCTAGTGTGTGAATGTGAGTGTGAATGTTGTCTGTCTATCAGTGTTGGCCCTGTGATGAGGTGGCGACTTGTCCAGGGTGTACCCCGCCTTCCGCCCAAATGCAGCTGAGATAGGCTCCAGCACCCCCCGCGACCCCAAAAGGTTGTCAAGCAGTAGAAAATGGATGGATGGATGGATAAAGTACTGTAACTTTTCTTACTAAATGTAGTCTTTCTTTCTATTTTGGGAGAAAAAAAAGACATGTAATCCCAAATTATATTTACTTAAATATTTTCTAATTATGCAAAAACATATTATCAAACATTCAAACCATTTTTTAAATAGAAATAAATACTAATAATAATGATTTCAAAGCAAGTTATCCATCAAATTGTGCAATGTAAAAGTAGCAATAGATTTCATGGTAAAATTGTGAAATTTCTAAATGAAAAAAACAGTTTTTTTTTTGTTTTTTTTTTACTGTAATAAACTGTGGTGCTATTTTGGCACCGAAAAATCTACAGTTGTTGATTTGCGGTTAAAAAAAAAAAAAAAAAAAGCACCCCTCACGACCCCAAAAGGGACAAGCAGTAGAAAATGGATGGATGGATAAAGTACTGTAACTTTTCTTACTAAATGTAGTCTTTCTTTCTATTTTGGGAGAAAAAAAAGACATGTAATCGCAAATTATATTTACTTAAATATTTTCTAATTATGCAAAAACATATTATCAAACATTCAAACCATTTTTTAAATAGAAATAAATACTAATAATAATGATTTCAAAGCAAGTTATCCATCAAATTGTGCAATGTAAAAGTAGCAATAGATTTCATGGTAAAATTGTGAAATTTCTAAATGAAAAAAAAACAGCACTTTTTTTTTTTTACTGTAATAAACTGTGGTGCTATTTTGGCACCGAAAAATCTACAGTTGTTGATTTGCGGTAAAAAAAAAAAAAAAAAAAAAGCACCCCTCACGACCCCAAAAGGGACAAGCAGTAGAAAATGGATGGATGGATAAAGTACTGTAACTTTTCTTACCAAATGTAGTCTTTCTTTCTATTTTGGGAGAAAAAAAAGACATGTAATCGCAAATTATATTTAATTAAATATTTTCTAATTATGCAAAAACATATTATCAAACATTCAAACCATTTTTTAAATAGAAATAAATACTAATAATAATGATTTCAAAGCAAGTTATCCATCAAATTGTGCAATGTAAAAGTAGCAATAGATTTCATGGTAAAATTGTGAAATTTCTAAATGAAAAAAACAGTATTTTTTTTTTTTTTACTGTAATAAACTGTGGTGCTATTTTGGCACCGAAAAATCTACAGTTGTTGATTTGCAGTAAAAAAAAAAAAAAAAAAAGCACCCCTCACGACCCCAAATGGGACAAGCAGTAGAAAATGGATGGATGGATAAAGTACTGTAACTTTTCTTACTAAATGTAGTCTTTCTTTCTATTTTGGGAGAAAAAAAAAGACATGTACTCGCAAATTATATTTACTTAAATATTTTCTAATTATGCACAAACATATTATCAAACATTCAAACCATTTTTTAAATAGAAATAAATACTAATAATAATTATTTCAAAGCAAGTTATCCATTAAATTGTGCAATGTAAAAGTAGCAATAGATTTCATGGTAAAATTGTGAAATTTCTAAATTAAAAAAACAGTACTTTTTTTTTACTGTAATAAACTGTGGTGCTATTTTGGCATTTACAGTAATACACCGAAAAATCTACAGCTGTTGATTTGCGGTAAAAAAATTAAATAAAACTGGCATCTCAAGTGCCAAAATTTTACAGTAAAATTGTTTTTATTTATTTATAGTAAAAAACTAATGTAAATTTTACAGTAAAATTCTGGCAACTGAACTGCCTTTTTTTTTTTTTTTTTACAATAAAAACAGCAGTACTGTTTTTCCATTTACAGTAATATACACTCAATTTTAAAGAGAAATTATTGCAACTTACTGAAATTTTTTTTACATTTAAGTTTTTAAAAAATCTACTCATAAAATGCATTAAAAAAATTGTGTAATAATAGTATTCACTGTTAGAAGCGACCCTCTGGGGCCAAACATAACTGCGATGTGGCCCTCAGTGAAAATGACTTTGACACCTCTGGACTATCTTAATTGTAATGGGATTATGAAGCGTACGCCTATTTAGTGTGCTAACTAACAAGAAGATGACTAATTCATTCAGAAATATTTATTTATACAGTAACACTGTAAATAGTGTGCGCTGATTTTAAGCCAATGTACACACATTGTATGTCGAATGTTAATGAACACAGGCGTTATTTTGCTACCACATCAGCTGCAGCGGCTTTTTCAGGCTTCTTAGCCTGTAATGTAATTTTTTTCAAACGCCATGATTTGTGTGGAGTTAGACAGCATGCGGCTCTTTAGCGCCGACATAGTGACTCCCTGGAGTTTAAAAAAAAAATGCATACAATTTTGGTTTTAAAAATGGTTTCTTTAGAAGGACAAAAATGACACAAACCTTCCTAACTAATAGAAATCCCACTGCTTATATTAACCATGCTTTACTGATGAGAGTATTTGGCGAGCGCCGTTTTGTCCTAATTTCAGCGGTCTTTGAACTCGCCGTAGTTTGATTACAAGTACAACTTTCTACAACACTGCCCCAGAAAGACGTGTTTTATGCCACTCCTTCTTTGTCTCATTTTGTCCACCAAACTTTTTATGCTGTGCATGAAAGGTGTGCTTTGTTGAAGTTATTGACTTGTGTGTAGTGCTAATCAGGCATATTTGGTCACTGCATGATTGCAAGCTAATCGACGCTAACGTGCTATCTAGACTAGCTGTATGTACATATTGCATCATTATGCCACGTTTGTTGGTATATTTGAGCTCATTTAATTTCCTTTACTTATGTCCTCTGTGTATTTAATTTATATTTGCATGTCTCATGACACATTATGTTGGAATAATTGTTTGTAAGTTATCACAAAAGAAACGTTGTATTACATTATGTTCCTGATAAGAAGATGAAGGCTGTCTTTCGAGGCCTAACAAGAGGAAGAAGGCTCGTGAAACTCCACTGTGATTTCAACACGGACAGATGGCAGGATCTGCTCAACTTCCAGAGGAACTCTCTTTGAAGTGTTAAACGAACTCTCTTTGAAGTATTTCACAAACTCTCTTCCAACTATTTGGTAACCGAGGTCAACGCTATTTACGACCCGCTGCCCTCTTGAAGCAACTGTGGTCAGGAGACGGGAGGGGTTATCCATTGTCCTCCAACACCTGCCCCAGCTGGATCCAGGAAGAGTCCAAGCCCGAGACATCCTCTTCTTGGTCTTCAATGTGACCGAAAACAATGACTGTTTTACATACTTCCCATTCCTGCTGTGACATGTGTTGGTGCGTGAACATTGAACATCTAAATAAAAGAGGAGACAAAAACCTTCTTCGTCAGAGCGTGGTGCAGGACTGTACAGAGAGTGCAGTGGCCATGTCTCTCCTCAATATTGAGTCCAAATTGAATTCTGTCTCTGTTTGATTCCTTGCCTTTTGTGTTGTTTAATAGATGTCCTCCGTATTTGAACGTGACACATTATGTGTAACATTAGCTGCATTTCTGATAGTACCACAGCAAACGTTACCAAACTTGCAAATATTGTAATAAATCCATTAGAAGAAGACAGCCTGCTGTTTCCTTTAACTTGGACACACACATTTATACCTTTGGCCCTCTTATGCCAGGAGTTATCTCACCCTCTGAGAAGCCTTTGTTTTACTAATGTTTTCCAATGTTGTAAAAATGTGTAAATTACTGTCAACATTTCTGTCAACGAAGATTTGCGTCAGCCTGTGACACACAGTTATTTTGATAGTAGGCTAATATAGACACTTACGTCATGTGTTGCCTTCATTATAACACTTACACTACAGAATACAAGGCTTTTATTCGTTGGAGGCTCCAGACAGAGTTTATGTTTGTATTTTTGGTCCAATATGGCTCTTTCAACATTTTGGGTTGCCAACCCCTGAGTTAGACGTTGGCCCAAGTTTAAAAATGATGCTCTTCAAGAAAACCAACCAACTTTATGTCATGTATGTTCAGCAAAGCAAGACCTTGGCATATACTGTAGCAGTGTCTTACTTTGAGTGTAGCCTGGGCACTGGCACTACTGTCTTGACTGCAAAGCATCAGCAGGGACTCCACCCCCAACAATGTATCCTGCTCCAGGTGGGCGACATCTGAAGATATGCAGACATCCGCAAATATAAGTTGGTGTAATATGAATATTTGTTTAAAAATATATATATTTTACTAGAAAAAATGTCATATTTTACTAAAAAAGGCATAATACAAGAAAAACTATCTAATCTCACTAGGATTTTTTTCAAAAATGTATTTAATTGTTTTGCCAGAAATATATATTATTTGCCAGAAAAAAAATCACAAATGTACTAGGAAAATATAGGTTGGTGTAATATGTAAAATAAAAATCATATATATATATATATATATATATATATATATGACAAACAAATTGTCCTATTTTACTAGAAAAAACATACCAGAAAAAAATTATATTTTACCAAGAACATTTTTATTTTATTAAAAATACATATAGTATATTTTCAAAAACACTTGTTTAACTAGAAAAATACTTTTTTAATTAGGAAAAAATGTTTTTACCAGAAAATAAAATACCAGATTCTTTTTTTTACCAGAAAAAAACTTGTTTTAACCAGAAAAAACAAACAAATTATAAAGTATAGGTTGGTGTAATATGTAAAATAAAATATATGTATTTTACTAAGAAACAGGATCATATTTTGCCAAGAAAAATGTATTCAATTTTTTTGCCAGAAATTATAAATTATTTGCCAGAAAAAAAAATCACAAATGTACTAGGAAAATATAGGTTGGTGTAATATGTAAAATAAAAATCATATATATTATATATATATATATATATATATATATATATATACATATATATATATATATATATATATATATATATATATATTGTCCTATTTTACTAGAAAAAACATACCAGAAAAAAATTATATTTTACCGAGAACATTTTTATTTTATTAAAAATACATATAGTATATTTTCAAAAACACTTGTTTAACTAGAAAAATACTTTTTTAATTAGGAAAAAATGTTTTTACCAGAAAATAAAATACCAGATTCTTTTTTTTACCAGAAAAAACTTGTTTTAACCAGAAAAAAAAAAAAGATTATAAAGTATAGGTTGGTGTGATATGTAAAATAAAATATATGTATTTTACTAAGAAACAGGGTCATATTTTGCCAAGAAAAATGTATTTACTTTTTTTGCCAGAAAATATATATTATTTGCCAGAAAAAAAAATCACAAATGTACTAGGAAAATATAGGTTGGTGGAATATGTAAAATAAAAATTATATATATATATATATATATATATATATATATATATATATATATATATATATATATATATATATATATATATATATATATATATATATATATATATATATATATATAGTCCTATTTTACTAGAAAAAACATACCAGAAAATAATTATATTTTACCAAGAACATTTTTATTTTATTAAAAATACATATAGTATATTTTCAAAAACACTTGTTTAACTAGAAAAATACTTTTTTAATTAGGAAAAAATGTTTTTACCAGAAAATAAAATACCAGAGATTCTTTTTTTTTACCAGAAAAAAACTTGTTTTAACCAGAAAAAAAAAACCAAATTATAAAGTATAGGTTGGTGTAATACCGGTATGTAAAATAAAATATATGTATTTTACTAAGAAACAGGATCATATTTTGCCAACAAAAATGTTTTATTTTATTAGAAAAACATATTTTGCATAAAAATTTTTTACCAACAAAAAGTATTAGAAAAATATTTTTTTAATTAGAAAACGTTTTTAAACGGGAAAACAAATCAATAAAATTGCAAGGGAAAAAAATCAGCAATTTACCAGAAAAAAATTTGATTTTTTTTTTTTTTAAACAAAAAAATTAACTAAACAAGTCTTATTTTACTAGATAAAAACATTTACCAGAAGAAAAGTCATATTTTACCAGGGAAAAAAAAAAGATGTTGACACACTTGTAATATCGTATGAGATGGAAATTACTCCAAGCAGATGACTTACCTTTTTCTGGACAGGAAATGACAATATTGGAGAGCACTATAATGCCATGAGCAGCGACAGCCAGGTTGCTATGGTAACAACATTCCTGTGCCAATTTCACCAGGTCGGTAAGGCTGGGAGTGGAGGAGGTGCTGCCTACATGTAATTAAATTGATTCCAGGCAGAGTTAGAGTCGTCAAATGTCGATTAATCTTCAATTTAAAGAGAATAAAACATCAATTCTACCTGAGGTATGAGTCAGGTACTGCTTTATTGCAATTGTTTCAGAGAGAGTCGACAGCACGGCTAACATTCCCAGCTTCAAACTAATGTAAGGGCTGTTCAGTGCACACTCACACAGGATCTGCAAGTAGAAAAACCAATCAGATGAAAGAGAAACTGTCTTTTCTCACGATTGTCTTCTCATACCTGAGTGTTTTCTCGAATCCAAAGATGAGGAGCCTTTTTCGCCAGGAGCTTTAAATCGTTGATTGCGAGTCTCTTGACAGCTTTCCGTGGGTCATCCTTCAGATATTGAAGGAGGAGCTGCAACTATTAGGACATTTACATGTTATAAGGCAGTATCTTTAAGATTAAACACGCATCTTTGGGCTTTCAGGCACAACCTGAAAGGAAGGACTACAGCAAAGCTGTATACAAGAAGGGCATGAGCAGACTATTTTTCCTGAGAAAGCTTAGGTCCTTTAATGTGTGCAGCAAGCTGTTGGAGATTTTTTTTCAGTCTGATGTGGCCAGAGCCCTGTACTTTGCAGTGGTTTGTTGGGGGAGCAGCACCAGCAAAAGGGACTTAAACCGGATAGACAAACTAATCCGGAAAGCCGGCCAAACTATTGGCACGCAGTTGGAGGCGTTTGTGTCAGTGAGGCACAGGAGGACACTGGACAAACTGCTGGCCATCATGGACAATCCTGCCCACCCACTCCACCAGACAATTGAGGGACAGCGGAGCTCATACTCTAACAGGCTTCTTCAGCTTCGGTGTTAAAGGGAAACATTATCACCAGACCTATGTAAGCGTCAATATATACCTTGATGTTGCAGAAAAAAGACCATATATTTTTTTAACCGATTTCTGATGGGTGAATTTTGGCGAATTAAACGCCTTTCTATTATTCGCTCTCGGAGCGATGACGTCACAACGCCATTTTCTCAACCACGCCCCCTCCAGCTCCATGCGGACCTGAGTGACGTGTTGACAGCCTGTTCACACGTCCGCTTTCCCACAATATAAACAGCTAATGATGGAGGGCGAGTTCTTGGTATCTTATGTGGGTTTATTGTTAGGCAGTTTCATTAACGTCCTCCCAGCGCGGCAACAACACACAACAACAGCAGTCAAGTTTTCGTCTACCGTAAAGCAGTTCGTCTGCCGTAAACAGCAATGTTGTGACACTTTTAAACAGGACAATACTGCCATCTACTGTACATGCATATGTGACCCACCCATAATGTGTCACATTTTTGTGTTGATTTATTTATTTTATTTTGTGGTTTGAATTCTTTTTTGGAGCTGTCATTACACATTTATCAGTATTCACATTGGTCAGTAGGGGGGCAGTAGGGCGTTTCTTCCCAATTGAATGCTATCACCTGCAGACCGGAAGTGTCTTCTCATTCTAATGAGCGCGACCAGTCTGTGAACAATTGAAACGTCCTGTGTGCTTTTTCCTCCTGTATAACAGGTTAGTTTTGGTGAATCAACTCACTGAATAATATCCATGTGATCTTTATAAGTTTAAGTACACATTCTGATGGTGGAGCCTAACTCTAAAGGGTTTGTGAGTTGTAGTTTGTATTTGTGAATGAATCACAGCTGCACAGCTGCAGTAATCAATACAAAAAGGCGACGTGAGTGCGCAATGTTTATATAGGAACTTCTGATCCTAATTCAGACTCCCAAATTAGAGCTCCCATTTTCTTATTGATTTTATAATGTATATTTGTATAATGTGTGTGTTCTGAAATAGTGACAGAGAATAGAACAAGGATGGACAATTCAACCCTTAACTCAACAATGAGTAGATGAGTGTTATGTGTGTGTATACGTGTAAATAAATGAACACTGAAATTCAAGTATTTCTTTTATTTATATATATATATATATATATATATATATATGTATATATATATATATATATATATATATATATATATATATATATATATATATGTAATAAAAATATATATATATATAGCTAGAATTCACTGAAAGTCAAGTATTTCTTATATATATATACATCTTAACCACGCCCCCCAACCACGCCCCCCGCCCCACCCCGACCACGCCCCCCACCTCCCGAAATCAGAGGTCTCAAGGTTGGCAAGTATGGCTACGACAGAGATGGCAAGAATGTGTGGATATCCTGCGACACTCAAAGCAGATGCATTTCCAATGATAAAGTCAAAGAAATCTGCCGCCAGACCCCCAGGAAAAGAGAGCGGATGAGGGTATGTCTACAGAATATATTAATTGATGAAAACTGGGCTGTCTGCACTCTCAAAGTGCATGTTGTTGCCAAATGTATTTCATATGCTGTAAACCTAGTTCATAGTTGTTAGTTTCCTTAATGCCAAACAAACACATACCAATCGTTGGTTAGAAGGCGATCGCCGAATTCGTCCTCGCTTTCTCCCGTGTCGCTGGCTGTCGTGTCGTTTTCGTCGGTTTCGCTTGCATACGGTTCAAACCGATATGGCTCAATAGCTTCAGTTTCTTCTTCAATTTCGTTTTCGCTACCTGCCTCCACACTACAACCATCCGTTTCAATACATGCGTAATCTGTTGAATCGCTTAAGTCGCTGAAATCCGAGTCTGAACCCGAGCTAATGTCGCTATAAACTTGCTGTTCTATCCGCCATGTTTGTTTGTATTGGCATCACTGTGTGACGTCACAGGAAAATGGACGGGTGTATATAACGATGGTTAAAATCAGGCACTTTGAAGCTTTTTTTAGGGATATTGCGTGATGGGTAAAATTTTGAAAAAAACTTTGAAAAATAAAATAAGCCACTGGGAACTGATTTTTAATGGTTTTAACCCTTCTGAAATTGTGATAATGTTCCCCTTTACATTCAAGAACTCCTTCATTCCGCAATCCATCCAGTTGTATAATCAATCGCCATAAAGCAATAGATGATATCTGTCTATTACCTGACACCTGACATGTTAGCTACCTCTCTTTGTTTATAATGTAGATTTTCTGCTGGATCTGCTCTCTATTTTATGCTGCAGCTGTTACATATACTGTAATATTGTACATGGCAATTGGGATCTGTTATACATTGTATATCATACTTGCCAACCTTGAGACCTCCGATTTCGGGAGGTGGGGGGTGGGGGGTGGGGGCGTGGTCGGGGTGTGGTTGGGGGCGGGGCTAAGAGGAGAGGAGTGTATTTACAGCTAGAATTCACCAAGTCAAGTATTTCATATATATATATATATATATATATATATATATATATATATAAATATATATATAAGAAATACTTTACTTTCAGTGAATTCTAGCTATATATATATATATATATTTATTTTATTACCGTATTTTCCGCACTATAAGGCGCACCGGATTATTAGCCGCACCTTCTATGAATTACATATTTCATAATTTTGTCCACCAATAAGCCGCCCCGGACTAAAAGCCGCGCCTACGCTGCGCTAAAGTGAATGTCAAAAAAACGCTGCGCTAAAGTGAATGTCAAAAAAACAGTCAGATAGTTCAGTCAAACTTTAATAATATATTGAAAACCAGCGTTCTAACAACTCTGTCCCAAAATGTACGCAAATGTGCAATCACAAACATAGTAAAATTCAAAATGGTGTAGAGCAATAAATAGCAACATAATGTTGCTCGAACGTTAATGTCACAACACACAAAATAAACATAGCGCTCACCTTCTGAAGTTATTCTTCATTCGTAAATCCTTCGAATTCTTCGTCTTCGGTGTCCGAATTGAAAAGTTGCGCAAGCGTGGGATCCAAAAATGGCCGGTTCCGTCTCGTAGAAGTCATCGGGAGTCAGTGTCGCTGTTGTTGTGCAGCAGTTCTGTGAATCCTGCCTTCCGGAAAGCTCGGACCACAGTTGTGACCGAAACTATCTGCCCAGGCATTTACGATCCACTGGCAGATGTTGGCGTATGTCGACCGGCGCTATCTGCCCGTCTTAGTGAAGGTGTGTTCGCCTTCGGAGCTGTGTGAAAAAAGCCACCCGGCCTCTTCGCGTAAACTTCCCTTAACCACTCGCTCATCTTTTCTTCATCCATCCATCCCTTCGAGTTAGCTTTTATGATGACGCCGGCTGGAAAGGTCTCTTTTGGATGGGTGGAAGTTAGCATGGCAAGCTAGAACCACAGTGAAGGATGACTCCTCATTCCCTGTGGTGCGAATATTCACCGTACGTGCTCCCGTTCCACAGTGCAGTTCACAGGAATATCAGTTGCTGTGAAATACGGTAGTAATCCGTGTGCGGATGGAGAGATTGCGTCTTTTTATGATCCGGATCCTTGTCGCGTAGTAGGAGCCATTTTGTGGTCTTTACAGATGTAAACAGGAAATGAAACGTACGGTGATATCCGCGCGTTTTTTCTTCTTCTTCCGGGGGCGGGTGAAGCGCTTCCTGTTCTATGGGGGCGGGTGCTTTCCTTGGCGGTTGCTTGCGTAGAAGAAGAAGCGCTTCCTGTTCTACCGGGAAAAAAGATGGCGGCTGTTTACCGAAGTTGCGAGACCGAAACTTTATGAAAATGAATCGTAATAAAGCGCACCGGGTTATTAGGCGCACTGTCAGCTTTTGAGAAAAATTGTGGTTTTTAGGTGCGCCTTATAGTGCGGAAAATACGGTATATATATATATATATATATATATATATATATATATATATAGAATATATATATATATAAATAAAAGAAATACTTGAATTTCAGTGTTCATTTATTTACACATATACACACACATAACACTCATCTACTCATTGTTGAGTTAAGGATTGAATTGTCCATCCTTGTTCAATTCTCTGTCACTATTTTTCTAACCATGCTGAACACCCTTTCGCAGGTACCCAGAAAGGTTTCGAGTACCACCAAAAAAACTGAATCTCTGAAGACAGTATACAAATCTGTGTTAAAGGTGTACAAATACTGTTTGTATAATAAGCATGTTATTTTTTACAAATGAGGGTTAAGAGTTCAGTAGTAAAAAAAAAAAGAAAAGAATGTGGCTTAAGTACAGTTTTTTAATTGAGCTGCTGCATTTTTTGGTGGGTTGTTTATTTATTTTGAGTAACTTCTATACATTTCTAAAAGGGGAGGAATGTAATAGTGATCTATGTTTGTCTGTTGCCATCTCCTGGTGAATGTTGGCTACAGCGTACTGGGGTTACTTTTTGGTTGGCCAACGATTTACGTGGTGTTGCGCACCGGACGTCACTCAGGTCCGCATGGAGCTGGAGGGGGCGTGGCTTCCAGCTCCGCCTGAATTTCAGGAGATTTTCGGGAGAGGCGCTGAATTTCGGGAGTCTCCCGGAAAATCCGGGAGGGTTGGCAAGTATGTTGTATATATTATATAAAAATATAATATAATATACATATATTATTTACTGTATATATAATATGTAAATATTACATATATGTTATATTTTAAATTGCTACATTTTTAGTCTACTTTATACCTGCATTATCCTTTCCATCCTTTGTAACTGAGCTACTGTGTGTCCCTTGTGGATCAATAAGGTTTGTCTTAAGTCTAACCTGCTTGGGTATATCAATGAGGGAGGAGGCCGCCAGCTGGGTGAAAGTGTGCAGAGTGACGATGACCATAGGAGTGGACGGGTACGAGGCCACCAGGTTCTGTAGGAGTTCTCGGCTGCTGGATGCCAGACTGGCGTCGTGATGCATGTGCTGCATCATGGGGATCAACTTCAGCTTCAGGTCGACCGGGGTGTCCAAACCTGGGACAACGAACAAGTGGGAGGATGAGGAGAACAACTTCAAAAAATCTTAAAGACAAATTGCAAGCTGCAATTTCAGAAATATGCCTTCTTTACCTTGAATCATCTCGCTGACTTTGTTGCAAATTCCGGCGGCAAAGTCTCTGAAAATAAGAAAACAGCGGGAAAGCAGCAGTGTTATGCACTGTTTAACTTCTTTTTGCAATTGTATTGTTTTTAGCGGTCATCTCCTGGGAAGCTAGCAATGGACAGATCAAAAAAGAGAAACAAGATGAAAATACTGTAGAACATTTAAAGGCCTACTGAAATGCGATTTTCTGATTTAAACGGGGATAGCAGGTCCATTCTATGTGTCATACTTGATCATTTCGCGATATTGCCATATTTTTGCTGAAATGATTTAGTAGAGAACATCGAGGATAAAGTTCGCAACTTTTGGTCGCTGATAAAAAAGCCTTGCCTGTACCGGAAGTAGCAGACGAGTAGCGTGACGTCACAGGTTGTGGAGCTCCTCACATCTGCACATTGTTTACAATCATGGCCACCAGCAGCGAGAGCGATTCGGACCGAGAAAGCAACGATTTCCCCATTAATTTGAGCGAGGATGAAAGATTTGTGGATGAGAAAAGTGAGAGTGAAGGACTAGAGGGCAGTGGGAGCGATTCAGATAGGGAAGATGCTGTGAGAGGCGGGTGGGACCTGATATTCAGCTGGGAATGACTAAAACAGTAAATAAACACAAGACATATATATACTCTATTAGCCACAACACAACCAGGCTTATATTTAATATGCCACAAATTAATCCCGCATAACAAACACCTCCCCCCTCCCGTCCATATAACCCGCCAATACAACTCAAACACCTGCGCAACACACTCAATCCCACAGCCCAAAGTACCGTTCACCTCCCCAAAGTTCATACAGCACATATATTTCCCCAAAGTCCCCAAAGTTACGTACGTGACATGCACATAGCGGCACGCACGTACGGGCAAGCGATCAAATGTTTGGAAGCCGCAGCTGCATGCGTACTCACGGTACCATGTCTGCGCATCCAACTCAAAGTCCTCCTGGTAAGAGTCTCTGTTGTCCCAGTTCTCCACAGGCCAATGGTAAAGCTTGATTGTCATCTTCCGGGAATGTAAACAATGAAACACCGGCTGTGTTTGTGTTGCTGCAGTCGGCCGCAATACACCGCTTCCCACCTACAGCTTTCTTCTTTGCTGTCTCCATTGTTCATTGAACAAATTGCAAAAGATTCACCAACACAGATGTCCAGAATACTGTGGAATTTTGCGATGAAAACAGACGACTTAATAGCTGGCCACCATGCTGTCCCAAAATGTCCTCCACAATCCGCGACGTCACGCGCTGACGTCATCATACCGAGACGTTTTCAGCAGGATATTTCGCGCGAAATTTAAAATTGCACTTTAGTAAGCAAGAAGTTTATATATCATCATTGATATATAAACTTCAGTAGGCCTTTAATGCTTCATGGACACATTTGTTTACATGCTCAAGTGATGAAGTTGAGGCAAATATTCGGCAGGTGTATGCCTTCTGAATACTGGAGCGAGTTGATTGTTTTTATACATTCATTAATAAGGGAAGGACCAGTGTATTTTTTGCTAGAGTTCAAAATAATTTGGTGAATTTCTTCGTTACATCAAATAATAAAATGTGAGTCGTTTTCTGTCTCGTGTTTAAATTCATAAATGCTATAGCACAGTGGTTCTTAACCTTGTTGGATGTACCGAACCCCACCAGTTCCAAATGCACATTCACCGAACCCTTCTTTAGTGAAAAATAAAATGTTGTTTTTTTTCAAATTCAAGACAAAGTTATATGTTTTTGGTAACACTTCAGTATGGGGAACTTATTCTAAGTAACAAGACTTAATTTAGAGTTATTTGGACACTAGGAGAACATATTCTAAGTAACAAACACTTAATTTAGAGTTATTTGGACACTAGGGGAACATATTCTAAGTAACAAAGACTTAATTTAGAGTTATTTGGACACTAGGGGAACATATTCTAAGTAACAAAGACTTAATTTAGAGTTTTTTGGACACTAGGGGAACATATTCTAAGTAACAAAGACTTAATTTAGAGTTATTTGGACACTAAGGGAACATATTCTAAGTAACAAAGACTTAATTTAGAGTTATTTGGACACTAGGGGAACATATTCTAAGTAACAAAGACTTAATTTAGAGTTATTTGGTTAGGGTTAGGGTTAGAGGGTTAGGGTTAGGGTTAGAGGGTTAGGGTTATAATAAGGCCATGCCGAATAAGGCATTAATAAGTACTTAATAATGACTAGTTAAGAGCCAATATGTTACTAATTTGCATGTTAATAAGCAACTAATTAATGGTGAATATGTTCCCCATACTAAAGTGTTACCATGTTTTTTTACTGGTGCACAAAATGAAGGGTGCATGAACATCACCTTGTTCAAACAACAAAACCAACACAGTGCATAAACTCACAACAAATTACACACCTGCAAATCAGTCTGACATCTGCTGTTGCCGTATCCGTAATACGCCGATAGAGAGAAGTTTTTATTTACACGATGAGTCGGGTGTGTCTTGACCTCCGCCGAACCCCTGAACCCGACTCACCGAACCCCTAAGGTTCCATCGAACCCAGGTTAAGAACCACTGCTATAGCATAAGTGTAATGAAGCTATAAGAGGTGTTATCATCATTTTAGGGATCAAACAGAGTTTGCGGCTCTCGCTGGGTTTTATTTGGTGGGAAATGGGCTTAAATGGCTTTTTGTATGCTGAAGGTTGCCGACCTGTGGCCTAGCGTGAAGCTAACTGAAACTTAAAGGGTCTTAAAGGGAAACTTAAGTGCAGCGATGACTCTTGCATAGAGAGAACAAAAATCCTGCAAGGACAGGCAGAGTGACATGGACATATAAACCCCAAAAGCAATGAACTTGGCACGTTGTGTAAATGGTAAATAAAAACAGAATACAATGATTTGCAAATCCTTTTCAACCTCTATTCAATTGAATAGACTGCAAAAACAAGATACTTAACTTTCCAACTGGAAAACCGGTATTTTTTGCAAATATTAGCTCATTTGGAATTTGATGCCTGCAACATGTTTCAAAAAAGCTGACAAAAGTGGCAAAAAAGACTGATAAAGTTGAGAAATGCTCATTAAACACTTATTTGGAACATCCCACAGGTGAACAGGCTAATTGGGAACAGGTGGGTGCCATGATTGGGTATAAAAGCTGCTTCCATGAAACAAGGATGGGGCGAGGGTCACCACTTTGTAAACAAATGCGTGAGCAAATTGTCGAACAGTTTAAGAACAATATTTCTCAACGAGCTATTGCAAGGAATTTAGGGATTTCACCATCTAAGGTCGGTAATATCATCAAAAGGTTCAGAAAATCTGGAGAAATCACTGCACCTAACATTGAATGCCCGTGACCTTCGATCCCTCAGGCGGTACCACATCAAAAAGCGACATCAGTGTGTAAAGGATATCACCACATGGGCTCAGGAACACTTCAGAAAACCACTGTCAGTAACTACAGTTTGTCGCTACATGTGTAAGTGTGATTTAAAACTCTACTATTCAAAGCAAAAGCCATTTATCAACAACACCCAGAAATTCCGCCGGCTTCGCTGGGCCCGTGCTCATCTAAGATGGACTGATGCAAAGTGGAAAAGTGTTCTGTGGTCTGACGAGGCCACATTTGAAATTGTTTTTGGAAACTGTGGACGTGGTGTCCTCCGGAACAAAGAGGAGAAGAACCATCCGGATTGTTCTAGGCGCAAAGTTGAAAAGCCAGCATGTGTGATGGTATGGGGGTGTATTAGTGCCTAAGGCATGGGTAACTTACACATCTGTGAAGGCACCATTAATGCTGAAAGGTACATACAGGTTTTGGAACAACATATGCTGCCATCTAAGCACTGTCTTTTTCATGGACGCCCCTGCTTATTTCAGCAAGACAATGCCAAGCCACGTGTTACAACAGCGTGGCTTCGTAGTAAAAGAGTGCGGGTACTAGACTGGCCTGCCTGTAGTCCAGACTTGTCTCCTATTGAAAATGTGTGGTGCAGTATTAAGCGTAAAATACCACAACGGAGACCCCCGGACTGTTGAACAACTTAAGCTGAACATCAAGCAAGAATGGGAAAGAATTCCACCTGAAAAGCTTCAAAAATTGGTCTCCCAAATGTTTACTGAGTGTTGTTAAAAGGAAAGGCCATGTAACACAGTGGTAAAAATGCCCCTGTGCCAACATTTTTGCAATGTGTTGCTGCCATTAAATTCTAAGTTAATGATTATTTGCAAAAACAAATCAAGTTTCTCAGTTCAAATATTAAATATCTTGTCTTTGCAGTCTGTTCAATTGAATATAAGCTGAAAAGGATTTGCAAATCATTGTATTCTGTTTTTATTTACGAATTACACAACGTGCCAACTTCCCTGGTTTTGGGTTTAGTATAAAGGGGGTTGATTAGTGGCAGCAGCAGGTGGAGACCCTAATAAAAGAAAGAGGCGCGTGAGCTCAGGCACTCGTAGCAACAAGAACGTACACAAAGGACTAGGAGAGCTGGCAACATCGGGCGAAAATTTGGGGTCCATGGCACGATCACATTACATAGTACTTTGTGTTATATTAGACCGTGTTATATCGAACTTTGAGTGTACTACCAGTACTAAACTTCCTTTTACACTTGCAAGACAGTTAAGAATCTTCAAATATTGCTTCAAACACCAGAGGTTCCACTGTTACTGTGTTTCCTACAGTACGGCCTTACTTGGACTGTGCAGAAAAACTGGCTGCAGCAAATATAGCGGCTTCCACTTCCACGTTGTCATGTGAGTCGAGACTTTGCCGAATACTGTGATGGGCGTTTTTCCTCTCCGGGATGATAGAAGCCAAGCTGCCGAGCATCCTGGAGAGAGGGGTCGGTGCAGTTAAAAGACAGCGAACCAAGGTAATGATCTACATTTTGCAAGGTAAGCTACCTAAGAGTGATGGCTCGGGCCACCGGGTCATTGCTATGGATGACAGAAAACACCCTTTTGACAAATTCATCCACGTTCAGGATCTTTTCCAGGTGTTTCTCACTCTGCTGCGTGACTTTAAGTACGCAGAGGCGAAGAAAGTTATTCCTGAAATCAGAGAAACCAGCTTATTTCAGTTTGCCTTCCACTTCTTAAAGCACAACCATACCCAAGTCTGAAGATGTCTGCCAGTTTCAGGAAGGCAGAGTTAATAAGGATGGGGAAAGGGTACTTGAGGAAGAGCTTTGGGAAGAGAACCACAGCCTCACACTGCTCCCCGGGCTTTCCCGACCGCAGGCCTGCATTGGGAGCACATTTTACGAGTCAAACAACATTATCATACCATAGCAACTTTATAAATGAAGCCCTTTATAAACAACCACAGTTGAAGAACAAAGGGCTGTACACCACAAAGACATACAGGCAAAGTACAGACTATACATATATATCCCATCCATCCCATC